>NC_049204.1:59443917-59743917 GCF_013347855.1 Anguilla anguilla | reverse complement strand
CACAAACACGTGACCTCTTCTTTGGCTCATGGCCTACCTTTCCACAAAATCTTGTGCAAATCCATTCGGGAGCTATGCACCTTTTTGTGATAGGCCACGCCCATCGCCACGCCCCCTCTTGGTCAATCAGCCTTGAAAGTTACTCAGCTCTACCTTCGGTCACGAACCAACGTCCATGCCAAATTTCAGTCTCCTGGGGCGAAAACCGTGACCACTACGGGGTGGGACACTTCTTGTGGACCAACCGACCAACCAACCGACCGACCGACCGACAGACAGAGCTATAGAGATGCGGTCACAGCTAAAAACCTGTACAAATGTGTTCAAGTTATATATGAGTTTGTAAATGAAAGTCAACAAAAACGTGAACAAAGAATCATATGATAAAAAGTGCTCACCTGATGCCGGCATCTGCCATTGAAGGGCATCCTTATAGGACAGGTGTTTAGATCCACTGTGGTGATCCATCCCCGGCATTTCTGCAGGTCCCTGAGTATATATGAGGATTAAAGGATGTTTTTTTTTTTTTTTAAGTTAAATTAACTATTCTGTAGTCTACTGGGGGGAGTCAGCAATGCCACTGAGGATGGGAACAGATTTAATAAACTCATAAAGAATTACAGTCCTCTGCACGGGTCTACAAGCCTGATGAGTGCTTTTACAGAGAACATTTCTGTATACAGCACCATATGTTATGTGAACCATTGTCTGTACCGAACATTAATGTGCTATTGGTGGCTGTCTCTGTTTGAATGATGCATATGCAGTATGTTCTGCTGCTGAGAATGTGAATTCCACCAAATAAAGTACATCAACCAACCAGCAGAGTTGGATAATCCAGGTTCAGAAAGTATAAATTCATCCCTGGATTTTGTTCCAGTCACCTGGATTTGCTAATGAGCACCATTCTTCAGCCAGGAGGTAGAGCTAAATCAGCTGGCTGAGTTCAGGGGTGGATGAAATACATGGCAGGACTTTTACTTTCTGACCCCTGGAATGTCCACCTCTGCCAACCAGACTGTATTAATTTTGGTAACACAGAATGTTGAACTTGCGAGATGAAATTTGAATGATACTTTAAAATGATCCAGTACAGTACTAGTCACATGAACAGACACGTACACTTTTTTCATGGTTAAAATAGTCTCAACCTGTGAAATGCACTGATGACTCAGTGTAAGAAAACAGGTGACACATCTATAGCTGAGCAATCCGGTCTGTCACTGTTATCAAAAAGTAAGGTCTGGTCCTGAGAGAGGTGCACTGCCTTAACTTTAAGAACCCTCTGCCCTTTTGACCCATGAGCATCTCAACACAATTTTATTATAACTATTTTTTGTAGTTTGCACCTCAAAAATATGATACTGTCTGTCCGTGCGGTACTTCAGTCACTCCTGACAAGCCTCCTCTTTGTTTTTTGGCATTCGTCATTAATAAAGAGTTTAACTGAACACCGGCTCGCTCCTATTACAAAACTGAGCGCACGGATTGCAAAATTTAGCGTACGGATTTCCATGTTGAAATATATATTTTTTCGCCAAGTAACTTGGCGTTGACATCCGTATTATCGAAGGTGCCCGAGAACACAATACAAACTTTCACGCCTTATGCTTAATCAACGCTATCTTTTAGCTTTACCTTTTAGCAGACAGCTTTGTACGCATTTATGTTATTCATGGCGAATTTATCAAAGTTATACAGAGAACAATGGAATGTCCATCTCATATCTATGCCAACTAAATAAGTTGTGCTGGGCTGGTGAAGGTTATTAAAATTACAACATAGGATAAAATATCAAAAATGAAAGAAAATATACAGTACATTTTTTAAAAATCCTTACCTAAAAGTGTGTTAGCAAAAATCGCCAGCAGCTTTGTTTTCTTTTCTTTCGTTTTCTGTCAGATATAACATTCAGAGCTAGTAACTATGCGAGAATAATCTCAGGACTGTCAGTTTCATTTTCACTGAAATACGTTTATTTGCTTGGGCGAATTTACTACATGGGCGTGGCTTGCATCTCCGCACCATGACGTAGTCAGTCTGACATTTGAGACGTTCGCGGAAGAAAACACGAACTGGTGCGTTGGTGGAGTAGAATCTCAACAAAAACACGTTTTCAGCGTACAATGCCAAGTTACTCAAAAAGTACTGCCTCTAAGTGATTAAAATGTGCAAAATCTTGACCTGCCATCAAAAGTGTTTATATCAAAATAAATGAAGCGAAGTTCCAACAAGCAATATTGACCATCTCAAAATTCAACGATATCTATTTCAGAGAAATACTACCCCGTCCCCTTGGCCCTGCGTTTTTCCATCTTACCATGTTAAGTCTGGAAGTCTGAAATACAAATAATTTATAGTGGAAATAACCTGCAACTGACCCGTGTTATACTTAAAATAGTAAAAAAAATAAATAATAATAATAATAATAATAAATTAAAAAAAACATTTAAAACATTTAAAAACGACGCTATTCGTTTGAATAATCCAGTGCGTGTACTGCTTTGGGTGTTGAAAAGCACAGCATGAATAAAATGAGTTGTTATCCATCCATCATCTATACCTGCTTATTCCTTGTCAGGGTCATGGGAGGTGTTGGAGCCTGCATGCATTGGGTGAGAGGCAGGAATTACACCCTGGACAGTTTGCTAGCTTATCGCAAGGCACACACACCATGTCACCCACTGATACCTAGGGGCAATTTAGAGTTTCCAATTAGCCTACCTGCATGTCTTTGGAACCCGTGAGGAACCCGAAGTACCCGGAGGAAACCCACGCAGTCATGGGGAGAACATGCAAACTCCACGCAGAAAGGCCTAGGCCGGGATTCAAACCGAGGACCTTCTTTACCATTTCTTTTTTTTTTTTCTTTACCATTGTTTTGTTTATAAAATTGTGTTAACAAATAAGATGCTTTTATTATTTTTACGTTGTGAAATTACACTGTTGTACTTGTTTCGCTAAACTTTATCTGTCCCATAAACCTATAGTACAATAACAGTTACAAAGTTAACAATTTAACTTAATCTGTGAAAACTGCGAAAATAGGTATATTCTTATTACAATGTAAGGCAATTCAATAATTTAATTTAAAGATACATTACATTATATTACAGGCATTTAGCAGATGCTCTTATCCAGAGTGACTTACACAACTTTTACATAGCATGTATGTATCTGGTATCTGCCCTTTGAATTGTTCATATTTTCAGCTTTGATTATAATTTCAGCTCATCTATGTGCCATTTAGATAATTTGATCCTTAATTTACATGCAATGACTAATTGTTTACAATGTGGATTGTAGGCCATTCTCATACACACGTCGCATTACAATTCTTTCAAGATCTGGAGAAGTGAGTCCAAATGAACCCTGCTTTCTGACTGTGAACCACGGATTGCCTCATCAATTTTCACTGGGCTCAGGTTCAAGTCGAAGATGAGATTGTAGTTTTGAATCAGGCGTCTCGCCTTATCCTTGTCAATGAATCCTGAAATTGCAGAAAGTGCTACGTTATCGCTCTTTCGCTGGCCAGTATAAGCATAGTACAGTAACTGTTTCTTACTGAGTATCACTCCCATTCTGTAAAAAGAAACATTTTCTTAGAATATAAAACACAATGCTGGAAAACAAAATGGACGGTGCATCCTGTTTTAATACTGTGTTTGAGAAGCACAGTACCAGAGTTTTGGGTGTCACACATCCACATTGCTTCCTCCATTTTTTGGAACCTCTGCAGCCAGATCTCTGTCTCCCTGGGGAGGCCCAAGCCTGGGGGGGGCTCACTGTGGGTGGGGTCAGAAACACTCGCAGATCTCTGCAGCGCATTCCCAACGTCCGGCTGAAAATGGAGATTGACACCGCAAAGTTTGCATGGAAACAAACTGCAGAGTAAAGCAAAATTACAGATTCTAAATGCTTGCATAAATCTAAAATTATGTATGATCACCCATCAAAAAATGATGTATGATCAGGCTTTAATATCTGATCACCTTGACTTGTAACCAAGGAATGTAGTCACGTATTTGCATTCATGGAATATCTTTCATTTTGCTGTGAACAATACATTCATGCTAATTTTGTGAATTTATTCATCAAAAATGAATCAACACCAAGGGATTAAGTGGAGGAAATACCTCTGTTTTCTCCTGCTGTTCCTCTTCTAATACAGCATCAGTGACGAGACTGAGTAGATCTTTATAATGAATCTGTAAATGTTAAAATGTTAAAGCAATTAAGACAAAGTGAAAGCTGAGGCTATTTTCCAGACAAACAATCTAAATGTGCCATGTACCAATTGCTTACCTGTATTTTTACCAATACTTAGACCTAATACAAAAAAAAACTGACTTGACACCTTGTATGAAATGTCAATCTTGCAAGTCAATTGTACAGACGCTATTCTTACAGTACCTCCTCTGGGCAGGCTGAACTGGAAAAGGTATGGAGGAGCAGTTGTAGTGTGGGCAGCTTGAGAGGAACTTCATTTCTGAAGAGCACCTGGGTGAGATCAAAGTGGTCAACAGTCCCGCAGTGGGAGGGGTCGAGCTCTTGAAGCTCCATCTCAATGTTCCTCAGCGCCTCTTTTCGCCAGTCTTTCAGCTCTTCGGACACCGCAGTGAAAAGGAGGTCTACGTCTTTTTCTTCCTTTAACGAAATTGTCCATCAGCAGCTGTGCACCCCATACGTATTCTTACATTCTTGCATTTTACGTAAGTACTAATAGGGTGAAATATTACACACGCTAGGGAACTTAATGATAAAATAACATTACTATTTTCAAGGTAATAAAGCAGGGGTCCTCAATCTTGTCCAGAAAGGGCCGGTGTGGGTGCAGGCTTTTGTTCCAACCACACAGAAACACTCCTGATTCTCCTAAACAAGGTCCTTAGGAAAGGCTCTAGTGGCTGATTGGTGGTATGAGGTGTGTAACTGTTTGGTTGGAATGAAGGCCTGCACCCACACCGGCCCTTTCTGGATAAGATTGAGGACCCCTGTAATAAAGAGAAAAACGCGTACTTTGTGGTGCTCGGTTCCTTTTGTCTCTTCTTTCTCCATCGAGGCACTACGAACTCCCAGCTTACTCGAGTTTAGCCTCAGGGCTACGTGGGGAGCAGACCTCAGTGTGGGGGTCTTTTTAGGATTAGTACAGGCCAGTGAGCGACACCCAGGGGGTGCTGTCACACAATGTCTGCCTGGAACCTGGAACCACCGCACACACAGGCACGCACACACACACACACACACACACACACACACACACACAACACAGGTGTATGTACTGTAAACTGGAAAGACATTAATGTTAAGATACTAGCAGTGAACATTTCCCACAGTCATTTAACATTAACCTTGGCCGGTTACACAATGTCACATAAACCAATGTTGCGTCACACTCCCTAAAGATCGAAGGGTAAAAGCCCTGCATCCAAAGTACCTGCGGAAGCACAGGCCATGGGGACCACTGCCCCCCACCCGACGTGTGCCTTGTTTGTGTGGCCACGCCCTCTTCGTCAGGGGGGGACTTAGCTGCCCTGCTTTCAATATTCTGTGGTAGGTTTGTACTCTCCCCGGAAGCATCGCTATTGACTTCTTTTTCCCTACAACAGAGGAAGGCACACAGTACAATACGTCCAATTTGTACTGACTATATTTTTTGCATAAAAAATGCAGCTGACTTTACTATGCATATAAGAATCGTGGCAGGTTTTAAACACTTACAGTATGTAAAAGTGAACAAGTTTCTTGAAAATTTTAGTAAGAAACAGAACTGAATTTCAGGTGTGTGAAATGTGTCATTTTGGCATTAATATAAATCTGGGAATGGGGATGGATTTCCCTCTTTCCGCTTCCCTTAATTCCTCCGACTCACTTTTCCGGCTCTTCAGTATAATATCTGATCAGTTTGCTGCCAATGAGTTTCACAACCAGCTGAGGAGCTGTGTCGGCTCCAGCAGTATTCCCTGAAGCCATAACCCTGCGACACTCACTGTACCCAAATGACTTATCTGAAAGGAAAGTAAAAATAAGCATATCAATAGATTTTTTTTTTTTAAAGGCATTTTGCAGAAACAAGTCATTTGAAGAGATTGCGGCCTGCATGTGGCACATTTACAAAATCCACCTTCAGTGTTTCTATACAGAATAATTTAATGTCATATTTTATAATAAATATGGTCAAGAGGCTCATTTTACAGACACGCGTATTACTTACATGCACAATGAATCCACCGCACGAAATGGACTCCCTTATTTGAATGATGAGCACATGACAACTTCAGCCTGAAAGAAATGGTTTCAGATGTACAAACAAGTGCAGTGGAAACCTCCCATTGCACACGGGGGACGATAAGTTCCTGTGTAATTCTGCTGCACCATGGTTACCTGGCTTGCCCCGCCCATCTGGAGGCAATCTGGATACTGCAATCAGCAGACTGCATGTTTGTCTAAGCAATCAGTCAAGAATGATTTATTACCCTCAGGCTGTTATTGAATTAGCGTGGGTAGACACACAACAATAAAACCACCTGAGAGCAAAACGAACAAACAGGATGGATTTAGTCTCAAAGTTAAAACAGACAGCAAATGGAAATGAATGGTAAATGCACTATAAATATGCTTTACGTGATTCGTTAATTAACTCGTTAACTCATTAACTATTTTTGGCTTTTCAAAACAATAACTGGTTTATAGATTTATTTTGGAAATGGATTAAAAACATTTAAAATAATTTTGCCTTTAAAAGCAGATTTAAAAAAATTACATGAATGCCTCTAGATGGCACTATAGCACTAGTGATGTACATATCCATAAATTAATATATGGATAATAAATACCATTGTGCCCCTAAAAGCCTCAAAATATGCATGAATTTTATAAAGCATTATTTTCTCACATTTCTGCATACACATTTCAAAGGACCCCCCACAGTTCTTCCTGCATTCTCATTGCCGGTACCTTCGCAAAACTGAAACAAGCTTCATCCTTATTGTCCTAATTTACACAGTTGCTTCTCTAACACTATTCTTCTTGTGTGTGTGTGTGTGTGTGTGTGCGCGCAATTAGGTGCAATGCCACCTTAGACCAGGGAAACACATAAATATGGTAGGTATGTTTCAAGATGGCATTCACAATATACTGTACATTGTTAAAAGTTAAAATTCTGAGCAACTGGTCACCACATCATGATCTGGAGGGTTTATTTTTCAATTCACTGCCCTGTGTAATTCCACACAATCTAGTTGAGTCGGGAAGGATAAATATTCAGACAAATAAAATATTAACTAGCAAAACTTTGTAGATATTGTGATTAAATTGCATTCAAAGCTTGCTCATAGCTAAAACAATTATTGGGGAATAAATCTGATTTAAACAAAAAATGTGAGAAAACCATGATTTCCCAGGAAAATGACTAATTATACTCTATTTCAATTCCTCCCCAAAACCACTCAACTAATCATCACATAATCCATGTTTCAATGATATTTAATTAACAAATATTTGAGAAATGGCAAACCATCTTACAGCAGACTAGGAGCGCCACTGGCATTATGTGAAATTTGGGATTCTCGTAATTCTAGAGATTTATTCTGCAAATAATTATTTTTGAGATTCTGGTGTAACATTCAAAAATGCTTAGGCCCACTCAGAAAAAATCTGACACGTGCAGCTGTTTTATCTAAAGTAATATTCCTCTGAATTTGTGAGGCATTACAGTTGTAAAATGGATAGCTATGTAGATCATCGTAAAAACATTGGAACAGCTATACGACCCAACCAGTCTGTAACAGTCCTGCATTTGTATCTTTGGATTTATAATGTCAGTTAACAAGCAATTCATGTACTGTATTGCACTAAATAAGAGTCAAAATTTACTGCATAATATTTATGCATAAATATTATTTCTATCCATAAAAAGCCATCTGACTAATGAATTGTGGAAAAGTATAATACACAGAAAATGCTCTGCTAACAAGTAATTTCATTTAAATGGCTTTTCTGTTTCAGACTACCATGTTACTTATATACACTGTGGCCATGACAGTGTTGAAAGAGTAAATGGATTATTTCTTCCTTCAATTTGCTAGGCCAATATCAACAGACATCATCTAGATATTAATAACTTTTTTAAATGGAAACACTTTTCATTCTTTTTTTTCCTTCGTGATAAGGAAATCCTGCCTGATAAGTACACCAAGAAAAGATAAAGAACCTAATTACAATAATTACCATAGTATTAACTGGCTGAATAACCTCGGTGCTTTAATTCTGTAACCCTTTGATGAAGTCATAAAGTCAGACGGTGGGTTAGCGGTTTGTGAAGCTGCAGAAATGATGGGGATTGCATGTGGAGGAGAAAGCTCTGTGTGCTCTCAGATAGAAAGAAGGCCTTAGGATCCACCACCAATCTCCAGCCTAATTTAGCTCTCCCCCCCACCCCTCCACCCCCAACCATGAAGCTGGTGCTTAAATTAAGTTGAAATGACAATTCATTCTGGACGGCATTAGCATCATCTGCATTTTAAACAGCTTATTAAAGTGTGAAAGTCAAAAGAGAAAATGCTATCTTAATTATCAATGAATGAGAGTTCACAGAGGCAAGGTGTGTGGCGTCCGCACGAGCACGGACCCCCTTCTCATTCTGATTACAGACACCGAAATCCTAAATGGGGCATTCAAATGAATCAGAGATGCATGAAATCAGACTAAAATGGAGCGGGTCCACACAAAGCTGTCAGTCTGGGCTATTTCCGTAGCAGAGGTAAGAGGCGCCATGTTGAGCTGTCACGGCCGTAAATCCCTCTGACCCTCAAACGTATCTATTGCCCCATTAAATATAGCTAACTTCCAACCGTCACCAGTGACTTATATCAATTATTTTTATTTTGTTTGATTTATTTAATTTTTTTTTTTTTTTTTTCTGCAATGTCTATGCCCAGAAATAACCTGAAACAGAAGTACTGTAAGTACTGTAAGTTCAGACAAACCCTGGTTGCTTTCATATTTTGAAAGGGTTGTTTCATATACTGTACCATATTTTGAAAGGGTACTGTAGACATGCGACTGCACCATAGCCTCTGCAGTGGGATGTTGTGTGGCAGGCCACATTCTGTGAAGGAGGTGATACCGCAGGGAATAACTCACAGACCGTTGCCGTGAGGACAGGAAAGCTTTATACCTTTCCACACCGACTCCTTCACTTCATGCTTATTCTAGCAAGCTAGAAAGGCTGAACTATACAATGTGTAGTGCAAGTGGATGATGGGTGTTCCATTTTTTGTCATTCGTCACAAATTTGCTTTTATTGTAAGACACAAATAGTATTTTGTTTAGTCAAGGATTATATTCAGCACATTTGGTTTATCCTTCCTTGAAGGGCTATCAATTGATAAAGCTTTCAACAGGGAAATATCTGTCTGCTAGACGCACCACTACTGCTTTATCTCACTATATAATAAACTGTAGCCTCGGTACCTAGCTTCTCTGTAACAAGGCTGACATGACAATGACAAGTAAGATTAAGATCAGCTACAAGAAGGATGTCTCTGCCATTGGAGCAAAAATTCGTCTTGGGCGAGGCTTGGGTGTGCTGTGCTATCAGAAAAGAAGGTAAAAACTGGTTACAGTCTTCATCAGTACCAGTTTAACGTCAACGGGGTTTGCTTTCCTAAATCCAATAAATCCGTTCTACACAATGTCCAATTTGTCATAATATTCTTTGATTTCCCCACGCTCCATTTATGCTGTGGAGCACAGTGATTTGAGAGCAAGGATTTAATTAATTACCCAGCCAATTAAACTCAGGGGACAGCAGTGAAGGGGGGCAGTGACAGAAATTAGGCTTTCTTCTCATTTCATGTGCATCCTTTGAGGATGAATCAATAACCCTTTTCTGAAGGGCTGGATCAAGTTTTCACTTCGAAGCTAATGAATGTACAAGACGCCCGAACATGCACCCTAAAGTAAATTTGAACTTTGTGACTAAGATAAAGCTGATGAATTATACAGGAGAGCACGACTAAATATACCAGAGTAAGCGCTTCCAACAGCTGGCAAGCAGGGAGAAAGGGCAAAAAGAGATAAATGTAGAAGTGATTAATTGATCATTTAATGGATTGTCTCTCTGTCATTAACCTTTGTCTCTCCGCAGATTATGTGTCTATTTACACCGGATATGAACATGACAGGTAGTACATCTCCTCACTGACTGCCGTACCAATCACATTGATCAAACGCCACCTGCTGAATATACACCAGTATTACAGACGGAGATGATCCATCATGGGTTTTTCCTGGAGTTTGGAATACTCCAGTTTCAAACACAGTATTTCTCCAAATTATTAGAAACCACAGTTAAGAAATGATATTATATTGCACAAAATAGTTCTTTGAGGAATGTGCGTGCACTTTACCGTGTGTCTGCAATGGATTCTTAGCGCTTTATCTTTTGGGCAATGCTTTACTCAGAGCTACTTCGGATTTAAGTTTTTTGTGGACACTATAGCTTAGTTTACACAACAGGCCTTGATACTCAGACCACATTTTCCAAAATTGGAAATAGCTCTAAAAAGGAAACTTGCCCTAACTCTGAAGATAACTTGTGGAGAGTGTTTAGCATTTTCCCTTTAATTGTGTCTTTTCAGCCAACCGAACCTACTCCTTCCTGGGATTTCATTTTCAGAAACTGAATTCAGGGAGTATTCAACAACATTCAAAGTCCAGTGATATAAATACTTTCAAATGACCATAGAAAGGTGAAGTATTGGTATTTTTTTTAGAGAGTGACCCCCCAGTGCACCACAGAGGTCCAAGCGGCCATGTGCATTCTGCAAGTGTAAATGGGATCTGTGAAGGTGCGAGCAGGACAGTCCTCTGTAGCTTCCAGCTGTGAAGGCAATAATAAGCTTGTCTCCATAAGACAGCTGTAAATGTCAATGATGGAGAGAAGTACAGAGGCACCTCCACAATGTGCTGAGATATTTATATTAGTTCATGAATTTCTCCATAATATCGTTCTGATGAACGGAGTGTAGTTAATCAGCTTTTGCATACCATGTCAACAGAATATTTAAGGTTACTTCAGACTGTTCAAAAGATGAACATCCAATGGCAACAAAAGTACTTAAGAATTAATATCACATGATGAATGGTGTGTAAATAGTAAACCACTATTTAAGGGATGCATTTTCATTTCCCCTTGAAGAACGCCCATGACGTGATGGTGTGTTAATCTTGGTCCCACCTCTCTTCACTTCAACCAAATACCAATCAATGCTAACACGGTAATGATATCTCAAGACATTATCTCTTTTATGAAAATCCCATATATTCTTTGGAAGCCACAAACTTATATTTCACAACGAAGGGTCACTTGGCCACAATCCCCTACATAATAACCAAATACATCTATGCATCGATTTTATTCTTCATCATTTTGATGGCAGTGAAAAAATCCAAACCATTATTTTTGAAACCTCTAAAGTTAACTCATTTAACTGACAGTCTAATTTAATGACTTATGTGATTTAATCCAGCCGACTACATAGAAACATTATACAAGCTTCTCGTACCAAACTTCTGTCCATGTTGCTCCGTGCTGATAATCATTTCATATCGTTTCACATGTTTAAATGCATTTGCATCCCGTGAGAAAAAAAAAATTAGCAAAACACACTGCATAATGAAGTAATTACCACAAGACCTTCAGGCATGTATGATGAAGTATGACATTGATTTGGCTGGCTTAGCGCTGAGCGGAGTGGTAAAATGAAAAATGTAATCAGGCACAGTGCCGTAAATCCAGTTCGTCAGTCAGCGAGCTCCTTTGTCACGATGCTTCTGTATTAAGTGAATGTCAAAAGCGATTGGAGACTGTCCGTCCTTCAGGGATCTCCGGTGACGGAGCGCAACTTTGACGCGCGACGCAGAGGCCCTGTTAAAATGCAAATTGCTTTTCCTGACCCCTTCTCGGCGATCACAAAGGCCTGTGGTGTTTGAAGTGACCTCCTTTTTAGAAACCGCAAACCCCCCCCCCCCCCCCCCCCCCCCCTTCTGACTGCTTCTCATCAGATTTAGAAAAAAAAAGAATTTATATTTTTTCAAATGATAAAATGTTTGGGACAGAAGAGCTGTCTTTAAAAAGAGAGCATTGTGTCCTTACGGTGCTATCATCTGCTTGTTCAGTAATATATAGTATATATTAATGGATCATAAGCTTTATGTCTTTTGGTTCTTTACAGCGATGCCTGAACCTTCCTGAGCCTATGAGATGTCAGTCGGCAGGCTGGACGTTTCTTTAGTTGAAACCACAACTGGTCCAGAGTTTAAAAGCATTTGATTTAGTGGCAATTCAAAGGCAGGAGAAGGAGGGTCCAGAACAAGGGAGTCCAGAACGAAAGGTCATCTTGACTAGAGACTAAAGGAATTCTTGAAACAACTTAAAGCACTTTTCTAGAACACTTTTAATTAAAATTTTTTAATTTTTTTTTAGTAATTAGCAGTTTAAATTAAGAGTGGTGAGCTTTTAGTTTCCAAAAAAGTTACGTATGACGTTCAGTGCTTCCAGTCATTTATGTAACCATTCTGATTAATTCCAGTTAAATTGCCTCCCCACTCTTGGCCACTTTATTATATTACAGGATCTTGCAGCGATAATGAGAGCTAAGTGAGAGGAAGTAAAGGAGATTTCTTGAACCTCTGTACAGAAGGGTAGGGCACACATCTAAGGACTGGCATTATTACCCTAAAATAGGGCCGGTGCCATAATGTTCGCCGCCTGGTTTAATAAAGTAATTGCCATTTTAACACATGCAAATCGATTCCCCAACGTAACCTTATAACACTCTTTGGCTTTACTTTTATTCTCTGCCAAATAATTAAATGTAGAGCTATATTTCTGGAACTGCCAATTACATTCACGAGTCCCTTTCATGGCCTCTGTCCTTCATCTACCTGTCAGTGCTCACCCAGGAGGGGGGGGGGGGGGGGGGGGGGGGGAGGATAATAGATGTGTGGGCCTTAAACCTTCGGAGTCCAGTGAGGACAGGACAACAAAGACCGAAATGAATTAACGGTGAATACATTCAAAAAGGTATTCAGGTGGAATGAGGAAGTATATTCTGGCAGTCTCCCATTATGCTGCGAGTTTTTTTAAAGGTAGGTTTCGATTCAAAAGCTGTTATTATTGCCATCTTTTTACAGGGCGCTCGGAATCATATTAGAATGATAACATAAACGTAATTTGCAGGAAATGCATTGCTTGCACATAACGTCTAAGCAAAACAAAAACTGATGGTTCAATCAAGTCCGAACCTTAATCATTACTCAAGCCTTTAATTATTTTCCAAATTACTCTGTTAGCCCTTCTGCCAAAAAAGAAAATAGCTTGTCTGTGTCTCCGTGCGAGATTATTTATTTACTGACAGATGACTCGGCTGGCAGTCGCGAAGGCGACAGCAAACAGGAGACAAATGGCTGCAGAGAAAGCCTCGGGTATTAAGTACAGCCCAGAGCAAACTGACCGATCTGCCACAACACCGGCGGCGCGAGAGGAAACAGGTGGGGGAGAAAGGTTAATAAGGACATCTCCCCTGTCACGGAGACAATGCATTCACTTTGCCAGGAATGTGCCTTAAACAGGTCCCCACCACACGCTGTGCCGGAATATCTTAGAATATTAATTGCACACTTAGCATGCCGTCGTCATACGACTTTTATTAGCATTCCATCAGTTCAATGAGCCACGACAGGCCCAGATGCTTTGTCCTGCTCTTTCCCTTATACATCCACTGTTTGGATATTTGCTTCTGTCACCATGAGGTGAACTGCTCTTTCCCCTTATGTGTTCTCCCGTCTATATTTTACATCGGTCTTTATATTTACATCGGTCTTTATATGTGCTCTCTGTCCCATATCTACATTCTGCCTGCAAAAGTGGGTGCTATACACATTGGTGGTGCGTGAGGTGAGTTCCCACTCATCACTGTAAAGCACTCTGAGAATTCGGGAAAAGTGCTATATAAATGCAATGATTCAAATGTGAATTTTATTCATTCACTCAGTAACCCAGTGTCCATTTTTTATTAATTTGATTTCAGTATGAATATTCTTTATGATCCTTGATTTTTCTGCAATGCCGTAATTGCTTGGAATTATCCCACCAGACAGGCACACACAAACACACACACACACACACACACACACACACAAACACACCACCAACACTAACTGGCTGTTTTGCTTTTTCTTTGACATGCATTTTCAGGAAAATATAAAT
Organism: Anguilla anguilla; assembly: GCF_013347855.1. Lineage (NCBI taxonomy): Eukaryota > Metazoa > Chordata > Actinopteri > Anguilliformes > Anguillidae > Anguilla > Anguilla anguilla. The sequence goes on along the minus strand of NC_049204.1, from coordinate 59,729,642 downwards.
GCATGACCTGAAAATGTTTTCCTATTAGAATGGAAAACAGCACAGGAAACTGTTTTAGAGGTCAGCAGTCACCAGTCGTAGGCACCCACATAAATCTTATTTATAAAAAATATATATAATGCAGGTTGTTATAATCACATGATATGTTGCATTCAAATAATGAAAATAATACCATGCAATAATCTCACAAAATATTCTGTATATTGTATTATTGGGCTCTTTCAACCATTCCCCAATGAGCACAGACAAAAGTAAAAAATAAAAAAAACCTGAATGTTAGTCCTGCAAACTGCTAAATCCTCCGGCCATTGCTTGAATGGCGGCGATGGCGGTTCCTATTTAAAGCACTTGATTTGCATCATAATCCCATATTAAACCCTACGCTCTTTTACATTGTGGCTCGCCGCCAGGTTCTTAAGCCTTAATTAGAGAGACTTCCCACCTCAAATTATTCTGGTCCGCGGTTATCTTGATCTGCTTAAAGTGAGAGCAACCAGTGCATCGGCACTGCGCGAGCTTTCGAAAAGACTTATCCGCCCCGTGAATGTGCGATAATATTTTCAGCCACGTGGGCCGGTTGAAATACATGCAGCATGAACTCAGTTTAGGCGCTCGTTATTTCAGTCCACGACTTTTTGGTTGTTCGCCACGAGAGAACAGGCCTTTGACAGTCGGCACCTCATTTGATTACTAAAATACAGGCAGGTTTTTGCTTAAAATGATTAAATTAGTCTCTCTGTGAACTGCAAGACAAGCATGACAACAAAACACTGAGAGTATAAAAGGCTATGGATCGTGAAAATCCCAATCCCAGTGATGGCTTTTGTAGGCACCAAGGCCAACATAGCATACAGGGTCATTTTAGATGAGAGTTTCCAAAACTCTTTTGCCAAGATTTGATGACCCACCCTACCCTAGCAGACCTCTGACATCCTTATTTGCCCACCTAGCTTCAATTATAGAAATTTTGGAAGATATGAACAAGGGTTCTGTTTGTGAAAGAGACGATTTATTTAATGATGATTCAGTAGTTGAATCACCTCTAGTCCTATCTTTGAACATCATTATACAACTATGGATGTTTACATTAGGACATTCCCCCATAATCTAAAAATAATGAATTTAATCAGAAGAGGTTTTTTTTTATTTGCATAAATACATCAACTCACATATTTCTTATTTTATTCATAAAGTATGTTTTATATTTTACTACATTTCAGAAAATTAAGAGGGCTGAGAGTTGATTGAGACCGCATTTCTAGTCATTAAACATGTGGGAAAATCACATTAAAGCGTCTCACGGGTGCATGCCCTGCTGCTTCTCTGCCCGAAGGTCATATCACACTCAACGCACCACGGCATGCTAACTGGATTCATTTACACCAAATAATGGCTTTTCTACACACCTTGATATGTCACAGCCTCCTGGGAGCTTCAGCTACAAATTAATATCCACTCGAAACCCCGGGCTACTGTAGTCTATCACTGCTGGAGGGAATTGTACAGTTATTACCTCTGATATTTGAGAAACATGTTAAAAGGGTAACCGACTCAAGCAGTCGTGGTAGCAATAGCAGTAGGTAGTGGTTATAGTAGTAGTGCGGCTACTACAGGATTTACAGTGATCTCTACAATACTGGTTCTTTGGTTATTAATCAAGACAAAATGTGTTACACAGCGACACCCAAAAAAAGTATCTTAAATTTTACATCGCAATACAAAAGTGATCTGGTGCTTTTCCTATCAAACCATTTTCTCATGAAAAAAATAGGTTTGTAATGGTGTGTTTTTTCACTATCGTAGAACAATAATAGCAATAGAGTGACATCAAATACAGGGAGTTTGCACAGTAACTTCATATAGGTACTCAAATCCTTCATCAATGCTTGAAAGGCATAAAACTGTTAATGAATTAAATCAAGCAAATCATTTAAAAAACTTAATTCACCTCCATGGAATCTTTTGAACTGAAATCGTCCTCTCTTCCCTTTAATGATTTTTTCTTGTCTCTGCGTAGACACGTGTGTTCTCAAGGTCATAGGTGTGAGTGGAAAATGGTGTATTGTTCGTCCACAACTTAAGAGAATGAAGACAAAATTAGTGATAAGGTCATAGTAAGCATCCGCTGGCTATACCTTTGACATGCTTGAAAAATGTGAAAATGAGAAACTTTCACACTCTAGACATTGATGAATTGCATAATTACAGAAATAAATTGGATTCAGGTTCAAAAGAACACATTTGTTCAGCTTGGATATAAAAAAAAAAACAGTTGTGCTCCCATCTTCATCTCCCTGATCCATAGATATTAATGAAAGTCAGTTCTTTACAGTAACCACACATTTCACAGTTTGTCATATGGCTTGTGGAGGAATTCCTCATTTCAAAGCTCATTACCCCAGGTGACGATTAATTAATGACACCAATCTGAAGCTGTGTTTACTCAGAGCTGAGGGTTGCTTACATTGTGGTTACCCATGATCATCTTACATTTACATCCTGCGGAGGAGCACTGAGCATCATAAGCATCAGGTTTAAAAGTCTAAGGTGAAATGAGTGGTCAGAGACGACACAAGGCAGCGTAGTCATGGCCATGAAAGCTCTGCTACGTGCTGCCCTTGATGTGGTAATTCAATTCCAGAAAATAGGTTTTTGCACAGACATCAGGAGAATCGGAGAGCAAAGAAAAAAATAGAGAACAATACATTTCACTAGAGGGAGACTGCCAAAGAAGTAAGAAAAATTCTTCTACCAGTGAAATTAAGAGGATAATTGGACATTAAAATAGCAGAATAAATAGTTGTTGTTTTTGTGGGGTATTTTTTGTTTATTTTGTTTTTTGCAAAGCAGGTGTGAGAAGAAGCACAAAGAGCAAAGCAAACATCAGTTGAGAACAAACAGCAGAGGGGCAATTTTGACCGCATGCTAATGATATTAGATTGTTTATTTGGTAATTAATTGATAGTTTATCTTGGAAAAACAACTTCAGGGCAGCAGGTCTACAAAGCCTGACAGAATTTCATATTTGGTTTTAAAAGCCTTCACAGTACCATCAAATCAGAGCAGTTTTATAAATATTTAAGATTATAATTGAAAGATGGTCTGTTTTTTAAATAGCTGACAAAGAATCAGCAATGCTTATTATACTGCTGTCATTCTTATCACATGCTACAATGTTTGAAATGTAGCTTATGTTATAATGAACAAATTACCAATAATAAAAGACAGTAATGATAATAATAAATTATATACACAAGTAATGGATGTATAAAAATTGCCAATAAATATTTATGTATCCACATGATAGATTTAACAGTCCAATATGGTTTACAGTCCAGTTACATAACCCCTGTAGTGTGTGCTGTACCCCCAGCAAATGAGTCTTTCTTCATTAACTTTTGCCGTGGCAGTTGCAGGATATTATCTATAATTGAATTTTTTTGCGCAACTCATTTGCAGCCAGGTTTATTATTGTAGAGATGGGGGCCCATCTGAGTGACATGAGATTTAATGCTAATTTATAGTTGTTCCACATTGCAATGTGTAGTTATGGCTCCTCGCAAATCACCGGCTGCAGATATTGTCCTGTCACACCGCAGTAAATTCCATGAAAACCGGGCCTAAGATAACAGAATGCAGACAGCAACACAGGACAAAATATAATGCATTAACCCATGCAAAAAAAAAAAGAAACTAATTCATTTTAAATTATGATTTTTTTTTTTTTTTTTTTTTTGACAGCACGGCATGGGAAGAACGTGGCCAGCCAAATATTTTGTATATTTCCATATAGATTTCACGAAATGTATTGTAATGTAAAATGCATTTCTTATTTAAGATTTTTTTAAAAAGTTGTTCTGCTTCAGCAGATTGTGAGATTGGACCGGGAACTTCACACGCGTCTTTTTTTTTCCTTAAAGTGGATCGAGAGACCGACCGATCGAGCGCTTAATGATTCATGACGGCGGCGACGTAAAAAAAAAAAAAAATGAAATGACTTCGCCGCGTGAGAGAGCCGGACGGGTTACCCTTGGAGCGGGCGGTGAGGCCGCAAGGAGAATGTATTAATGCGGTATTGATCAGAGTGACATTCCTATCAGCTGTGCCGGGCAGGGAAAAAGGTCGGCCTGTTTGAGTTTACCTCTCATTCCCACCCCCCTCCTCCTCCCTCCTCCCTCCTGCTGCTAGTGGAGAGAGGGGGAGGGAGGCAGGCAGAACAAGGGCTCTAAGGCTTAGGAGGATGCACCTTGGCAGGGAAAAGAGCAAGGAGATGCCGCCAGGGGTCTCGCCCATTGGCAGCACGCTGCAGAGGGCACCGAATGCCCATCAAACCACCGTGTGGTTAGCATAACACGTGCGGGAAATGATCATCTTTGGCTTGGAGTCAGAGGGAGTTTGTAGGAAAACTGGAGCGAAAGATTACGTTTGTATGAGCTCAGTCACGGTTTGAGGATCTCCCCTCACAACACAAGGTCGTAGAATGGTCGGGGTCGAATGAGGGGGGAGAAAGGATATTCGGCTCCTCGTATGGTGAGCTTCCAACGTGGGTAGCAGCAAATTCAGTCTGAAATTCCTGATACCCTGTCAATATGTCTGACCTCACATCAACAGCCCAAGTTATATTTTATTTTTTTTCTCCAAAAAGTTGCGTTCTGTCTCTGTGTAATCTTAAGTCGTTCTTCAGTAGCCTACTTTTGGTCTAGATGTAATTCATGCTATGACCTTGGAAGATTTAAATTTCCACAAAAGTCCAACACTTAACTGTTTGCCAATTATTTCACTGTTCTCAATAGTGCATTTTCCTGAATAAGAACCAAACCATAATGCCTTTTAATCAGTTATGGGTCATTACACCCATTGTACTTTTTCTACAACACTGGACTTCTGTAACAGTGGAAAAATACTTTTTTACTGTTCTACTGATATTTTATAATAGTACTCGTATTTTATTCCACCGCACTCAAATTGTATTTTTATGTTCTACATTCCATTTGGGACACGGAGACTGAGTCAGCAAAGCATTTCAATAAGTTAAATGCAGAGTTAGCCACAAACTTATGTCAGAACCCTCTCAGTACTGCTATTTCTTTTGTGACACAGGACTATGAGCTATATTTGGTTGGAGGGATTCAAGGTGAAGCATATGATCATACAAAGAGTAAAATGAAATGTGTACAGTTTAATGAAAAATTAGCAATAAAGATTTCCCTTGTGCCGTTACACTGCTTTTCATTATAACTTTAACTGTTAAATAAAATTAATAATACTTGAATGAATTATCAAATATAAAACATTTTAGTTGCCATATTTGTGCTGCTAATGAGTTCAGTCAGATTGGACGATTTTATGAGCACAACTTATGCTCAAAGCTGCTCAGAAAAAGCTTCTCAACAAAAATCTAGAGCTGTAAAGAGCTCTAAGCTTAAAAGATGAGCTGGCACTATGCTTCGCCTGTAAAATCACTAAGATCACCATAAAACAGTCAGTAAGCTAGCCAGCTTTATGGGAGACAGCAGCCTTCTGCAGCGACTCAAGCTGGGGCCCTGTGATGTGCACTGCCTTCCTCACAAGCCCTGATAATTAATGACTGTCCTTTCTGTAGGCTCCAGGAGGCCACCCAAAACTGCTGGCTTCTCAACAGGGGATGACTGTGTCGCAGGCAAGAGTAACAGAACGAAACCTGTCATAGTTTAATTCATTCGTCCCTTCTGTTGGTCTCAAGGTAAAAAACTATTTTCACAAGAAAGGTACTACAGTAAGTACCCATAATGACAAGAATTTACATTTTATCTTTGCTCACTGCATGCTTTGCCGTATGCAGACGACTCATTTCTTCACAAATGTGAATTGTGTCTATGCATAACTCTGACAGGCAGAACTGGTGCCATGATCCACTGGATAACTTCAGATCTAACACAGCTTCATTCTTCAAACTGTAGCCCAACTTGTATCATTCCCTGCTATCATTTAATAATTGAATAGAAGAAGTTCTCCTCCATTATGATTTATATTGCACAAATAATAATATGAATATTTATATTGAATGAACAAAACATATAAGAAAATGATGCTTGAAAAAACTTAAAAACATGAAGATAATGCTGTAAAACAATGTTTAATCCCTTTACCTTTCAAATGTGGTTTCCGTTCTTGCGTTTCATTTAAAATGCAATATGAAGGGAAGTTATTGAGAAAGGGAAAACCGTTTTAGACAGCTTTTGAATAAGACAGTACTGTACTAGCAATGATTCATATTTCATGCAGTTTGGTTGTCATCACTTCATGTCTAATCGCTACACTAACATCTAAACCTAATACAACATTGTACATTAAGCTTCCTGATTAGCGAAATTTGAAGAACTGTAATTTTCAGAATTTCTGTCTATTAGATTAATTTTCAGGCTGTAATATTACAAAATAACTGGTCATGCATATGCTAGTGGCCTTTGTTATATGGTTTCAAAAGTAATCAAACAAAAACAGTGAGTTAAGAGAGGAGATTTTGATGAGGCGATGAAAAAAGGACGAAACAGTGGTCACTGCAGTTCTTTGAGCATAACAGTGATTGTCTGTCAGGCGGTGTGACATCGCTGGAATAGCACCCACCAGGGAAGCCCTGCAGCCTCATTAAGGGGGCAGACCTTTTAGATGTGGTAATGTCACTCTGCAGTATCGGAGACTGCAGCTCAATTTCGAGCACCAGGAGGTGGCTGTCCGTGTCCCCGCCAGCCCTCACTCACTAAATTAGGCTCTTTTAGTGAATGCCTCGGCGTGATTTTAGCTATCGGTGTACCGCGGCTACACAAGAAATGAGCACTGCGGGACTCTCTTCCGACTTCATGATGAACTTTTTCAGCAAATCCGTCCGAGGGAGTGCACGACGCCAGACGAAACATTCACCGGCGCTGTGTCCTGGTAAAGGGTGAAATCGTGAATGCGACAGTTGGAAAACAAAATGAAGTGTCTGTTCACCACGGGGCTGTCGGGGCAACAGCACATAAGGCGAGAAGAACAAAATGAAAAGGAGCCAGTTGCGGCATACAGACTTTCTTCAGTATGACGTGACACCGCGGAAATCACTATTTCGTAAATGAAGGAAGTTAACGGTGACAGTGGAATGTCTCAAATGGGTAATAGGGGAGCTGAGTATTAGTATGAGGGGGGACATGAATGCACTGTGCAAGCGTCCCAGGGAAGGAGCTCAGGTGTGACCCCTCTCTAGCCACTCAGCGTGGTGCTGGCAGTGCAGGGGGGGCTCAGTACAGGTGGGTTAGGGTGACCCATACCAGCTGCCTGCTTGGTGCTGCTCTGGGGGGGTCCACATGGCTGTGTACAGCAGATAGTGCAGAAATGATGGGACCTGCCTTCACTGGAGCACTGACACAGAGGTCACCTGACTCCGCTTTGCATGCCATAACGAGCTTCTTACAAAAACCAAAATGGCGAGATCACGCAGGAAAACCCCGGACACCTGGCCCGCTCGTTCTGACCCCCCATCACCTGCCAAGCACCAGGAGCCAGGTCCTATAATCTGGGATTCTCCGCCAGACAAAAACAAGCACGGTTCCTCTTCTTCTCAGCTCACATTAGATCCTGATTTACACAACGCTGCCATCCACTGAGCACGTGCCTTAAAGATGACAGCCGAGCGGATGTATAAGAGTACAGCCAGCACACGCCTCTATAGGTGTGGTACTTCTAGCAGAGTATACGGTATGTTCCCTTTTGTGGAGCTGTGGGTGTCACTGGTGCACGTTGTAATAGATTCTGGAAACCGTTTATGGTTTGTTTTCATTGAAGCAATGTCAATTAAAGGCTTAACTAATATCCACGACAGCCGTGTGAATCGAGGCTATTATCTCCACAGACTTTCTCGTTTCCGCACGCCCCACTTGCAAGCAAAGGTACACACATATTTATGAAAGTCTGATTTCCAAAACAACCATGACAATAACAGGAATGTGACCTTCAAGGGGATCTGAGGATTAAATGGTAGAGCGAGTTGCGAAGGCCCTTATAAAAATCACACCAGTACGTATGCAGAATGGCTGTACAGCAGGTGAGCTTTCTTGTACTTACGTTTAGTCTGGTGGAAACGAACGGCGGGTATTAAAAAATGTTTGTTGGCGGGTGGAGATTGGAGACTGGAAAACAAATCACGGAGAAAAGTCGACCAAAGAACAAAACGGTGTTGTGTGGGTCATCTTGATATATTCCTCTGTGTATGAAAGAGGGGAATATATATACAGAGATGGTATCAGGACACCTTAGCAGCTCTCTTGTCTGCTTGCAATCTGGTTTTGACAGTGAGCCTCTGTAGAATAAATGAACTGTTTTTTTCATGAGAGGTTTACCCTTACCTTACTGCTGCTACATACAGTCACGTAAAAAAGCATCTGCCCCCTTTCTGATTTCCTGTACTACTGTATATCTGTCTCACTGAATGCTTTCCGATCTATAGACGAAATGTAATATTAGACAAAGGAAACCTGCATAAACACAAAACACATTTCAAAAATAATTTCACTTATTAAAAAGTTATCAAAACACCCATGTGAAAAAAGTAATTGCCACTTTAGTTCCTCAAACAACCAATTTGCCCAGGTTAATTGATAATTAGATTCAGCTGATTGAACACAGCCAGGCTTGATTGCATCTATTCATATTGAACCACTCTCATCAGAGTGAAGTAGTCACCACAAAGTTTCCACAAGCGCACTATGCCACGATCAAATTAAATGTCAGATATTAAATATGGAATAACAGAGGAAATCTTGAAAGGGGGAGAATGCTTTTTCCAACAACACCGTATTTGCAAGGGGGTACGAAGCTGCTCTGTACACAAGGCAATGTCCGCGGCTAGCCGTAGAGTGGCTGCAGTGTTATCGGTAACCCACGGGGAACGACTGGGGATGCTCTCTGAAGCAATCGGGGCAGATTGAATTGCAAGTGGCATAGCCTTTACGCTGCTGGCTGAAGTGGCTGTCACTACCAATGCCTGGGACGGTGTGTACACACATGCGACTGAGCAGCGAGGGCCTTCTAAAGTAAAGGGTTCCTGGACGTTACCCTCTGTCACTCTGCATCAGACTCTTTCATTTGGTATCCCGGTGTACTTGGGCCCGTAAACTTTTTTTTTTTCGGTCTGCTATTTATTTTATTTATTTTTATTTTGCGTAACTTCGTTGAAAGAGCCGTCTTGTTTGTACATTAGATCATTCGTCCTCATTTCAGCCTTGAGATTTTAACGTAGAAAACTTCAAGATTTATTACTATGCTGTCTGGACAAGAGTTTGTTTCCACAATGACTAATCTTCTAACAGCAGTAATATTTGAATTATTTAGAGGTATTGAAACTGAGGCGCATACGCACCACTGAGAAGATAACTGAGCAAAAATATTTGATTTTCTTCTGACGCTTGTAACCGAAGCATATTTGACAATAGAATGTACGATTATAAAAATAGTTTTAGGACAGCATTTACAAGTGGTAATATGTTCTAATTTAAGTGAACTAATAATTTATTTCAAAAATTTACAAATGGAAACCCGCCTCACTCAAACTCAATAATGATCTATAAATCACTACATACTGTATTTTTACAGAAGCTGGCTTGGCATGCTTATTAAATACAGAAAAATACATCAAATACATTTCTTTGGAACTTTGCTGTTTGTAGTCTGTTTGTTTATGATAATATCATATCACAGTGTGCTTATGTGCACTAACTGCATTCCAACGTTCAGGACTTGGCAAAATGAGCTTATCAGTCTCACCACACTGCCCTCTAAACTTTGTTTCCCTGCCTCCTGATTAGCAGATTACCTGAAGCTCATGAGTCATACCTAACTGTGTAATTTATGAGTGCACGATACAGAAAACCAGCCCCCTAGTAAATTCACAAGTCAGATCAGTGCATTCACTAATGCTGGCATTCACTAAAGGGCCACGACAAGCCTGATTGGCTATTTATAGCTTCCAATTTCCATACTAAGCGAGGCGGCCGACGCTGCAACTCATTTTCTTCCGATTAGCGCTTTTTCAATAATTCTTATTAACGGCGTGTTTAACCTTCTCTCCGGCCGTTCTGACACCGGCTGGCTGAGAGCGGCTGACGGAGGGAGGGAGGGCGCAGCCCCGCCCACACACAGACGCCCGAGGCCTCCTGGCACACAACGGCCGCTGTCACGGCTAAAGGACAACGTCCATCCTCATCCTCATCATCATCCTCATCCATTCACAACACAGGGCCATTTATTATCATCCCAGCCGTGACCCTCAAAGTATTTTTTTAATTTTTTCAATTTTTTATGAACCAACCATTTATTGAACAAACATACCTCTATATCTCTTTGTGCTGTTTAACCAGCTTTGCAGTTCAAACCCTGCTGTTCAAATTTGATAAACATTTAAATTACACAAAGCAACCCACTACCCTACCACTCTTTTCTCACGTAATTTCCTTACTGTTGGCATAGCACATTTTGTGGTTTATACTGATGCTAGCTTTATGAATTTTGACTTGATGTGTATTATGGTTCTTTGCAGAATAGCTCCTGAACAACAGATTATCTCAGAATGCTCCTGTTCTCTGATTTGGTGAATTAAGGTTATGCCACATTATTACAACAGACCACGCTTTGTTACATTGAATCACAGCAAGTCCACCGCCACCCAAATCATTCTTGAAAAGAAGAGAGAATGAACAGGATAAAGGTCCTGTTTTATTCCCCCTTGTTTTTTTTCTCTTTGACCCAAATGCTCCTGTGTTCTTCTGAGGTTTGGACCTGCCTATCCTGTCACTATATTGCAACTGCTGCACCAATGAACCCAGAGTTTAGGGAGGCAGTGGTCTCTGAAGTCACCTTGTTATTCCTCCCAACAATCACATTAACCCTGTACAGCAGAACAGGCTACTCAGTGGCGTGGACAGAATCACAAATTAATTCACCAGCAACCACGGCTCTGAACTGAAATAAATGTATGCGGTTTTCCTTTCCGACAGCCAGTGACTGCAGAGTTTTCTTTGTCTTGCTCTCTTTCTCTCTCTCTCCCTCTCTCTCTCTCCCCCTCTCCCCCCCCCCCAAATGCTTTATTGGCGTGCCATATTTCAAAATATATATTTCCAAGGCATAGTGATAACAACAATCTAATTTAAAAATGAGACCTGCAGAAGTCCCTCTGGAGTGTCTGCTAAATGCTGCAATATAATATAACGTGAAGTAAGATCTGACTCCGTCCCAGATATCTCACTATTCACTAGTACAGAAACATTAACTCTGTGGTGTTTCCTGAAGGCAATTTATAGCTTTTGTTAGACAAATGTCGCCCTAAATAATTACAAAGTTATTACAGATTACCGATATGCAGTTGAGACCTTCTTCCTCGGGTTAAAAAATTTTGAGGATGCAACATAACTATTGGTAATGAAAATACTACCATAACATACTGTATATAATGTGACATATTATTAAAATGGCTATGTACAAAGGCATTTCAACGAGAGAGTGTTTTCTGAGGCTAGCCTAGAGACATCACTCTGACATCTCATAAGGAAATTCCAGCGCAGCTCTTGATCAGGAATTTACCTGGCACACAACATCCTCAACCTTGAGGGAATAAAGAGCGAACAAACTGCCAGCCTGGCCTGCTCTCAGTGATAAATTAAAACGTGAAAGCACTTGAAATGGAAGAAATGATATACGTGGACATTAAAAATCACGCCCCGGTGATCTAGTATCAAAAAGACAAGTTTATGTCACTGTGAATTTCACCAGGAAAGACTAATCAGGCTCTCTAGAGGAAGGAAAGCATCCAGAGGCCTACTGCAGTGTAAAAACCTAAATTTTATATAAATTATTTTTGTATACACAGGGATTTTGGATCTGTCTCGTGTGCTTCAATATTATTTCACTTGTATAATGAAGTTGTACCATCAAAGGCAATATACACATTTCGAGGTCACATCCACAGAGGACCTTCATATTTAAAGCACTCAACCAAAAAAAAATCTAATATTTAGGGGAGTATCTCCTTCATGCTGGATTCAAAGGCAACTCCAGACACTGAATGAATAAAAGAAAGCTTGAACTTAAATATTTTATCTTGTTGTAGACGTAAGTGCTGTTGTCAGTGTTAAAAGATGCATGGTTCTGTGCTGCAAATATAGCCAACTTTAAGCAAAAAACTTATGAAAACATGAATCTGCTGATTCTGCTAAATTCACTTATGAATGCCACTTAAACAAAAGACAACGACACCACACAATAAAAACCGTCAGTGACAGGACTGACCAACAGAATAATTTGGCTATGTCACTAATAAAGTATGCTTCGAAACAATCATTTGTATGAATTCTCTCAGGTATTCGGAGGCTCATCTGATTTTAAAGTGCGCTTCACACAGTACTGCAAGGTAGAAGTATCCTAGAGTATTTGCCAGGATCTTTATGTCCACTAAATATATATTCTTTATCTCAGTAGTTTATCATAATAATCCATTACATTTCATTACATTATAGGCCTTTAGCAGATGCTCTTATCCAGAGCGACTTACACAACTTTTTACATATCATGCATCCATTTATACAGCAGGACATATACTGAAGCAATGCAGGTTAAGTACCTTTCTCAAGGGTACAACGGCCGCCCATACGAATCCCTAACCCTGGGCTGCAGGGTGTGCTGCTCAACATGTAACTGACCAATTATAGTACACGATTACAGTTACCTAACTTTACTCACCATGTTTTAGAACTCATTCTGTTCATAGGTGGAAAACCAAAACCAACAGACCTATGGCTCTCCATGACCAGATCTGGGAACCTAGGATTTAGACCAATGAACACCCCGTCATTTCATCGTAGCCAAACTGTAGGAGAATGCATGAAAAAATGTTTATTAGTTGCTTGAGAAAGCACTAAAAACAACTGGTATTGTCTTAAAAGGGGAAATACCACAATATTGTTTCCACTTGCAGATGATAATTATTTCCGTAAGCTTTTCAATATGATTGATTTTTAATTAGAACATGCTGCAAGTGAGCATGTCTTTGAATCTGAGGATAGCCAATTAACTGGACAATAGAAAAGACTGGCAGTAAAACTAATCATTAGATACACTTGGACATAATACAAAATATCCCATCAACTTTAAAAGTTCAGCTTTCAGTTCTGTTGTAAACAAACTTCTGGCAGTGTCATTTTGTCACAGTGATATGATTCATTCTGGGGTCAATGGCTTCAATAAGTTTTTTAGAGCCACTCTTTGAAACCAGTGTTGTGATCTTAATTGAATCTAGTTCTATCACACAATAATATGTGTGTGTGTGTGTGTGTGTGCGCGTGTGTGTGAGATAGAGCATGTGTGTTTGTGCAAGTAGGGGTGGAGGGGGGCAGTAGGGGGTGCTGAGGTTCTTAACAAAAAAAGGATACTGAGCATCACAAAAGATAGCCGATCAATCAACAATCACAAGATGATCTGTGACCCGACAGGAAATTAAAAAGAAGCACATTTTCAACAGCAGTAATGTGAAGTTATGAAGCTCCATTATTTGCTTTTTCTTGGCCCAACCCCTATTACCAGTTGTCAAAAAGTGACATGAAAATACTTACGAATATATAAACAACAAAACTCAATGAATGACTGTTGATAGCTCATGATAGATTTCCTTTTCTTTCTTTCCTCAACCTTGCTCAGAAAATTGTCTCCTCTGATGACACCACCTTTCATCAAAAAACAGATGAAAAGTTAATCCTGGAAAAGAGGCTACATATCATCTTTTTTAAAAAAGGGAATCAGACAGAAAGACACTAAGCCATAACAATGTCAGCTCAGCATGTCTGAAAATGGGACACTGAGACTACAAAACCCATGTAGGCTAGCAGCACTTAATTTATGAAGGCTGCAGCAGGACAATATCCAGCAGCAGTGCTGAAAGGTGACAAATGAATTGAATGACAGCTGTTCACAATGAACCATTCCTCTGCTGGCACAGTTCAGTCATGATTGCAATGTTACAGAAGGCGTGGAACACAAGGTAATTGTCTCCTGGCATCATGACAAGGATTTTATTTGGTGAGTTTTTTTTTTTTTTTTTTTGAGTTTAACAAAAATGACTGGTGCATTTATTTATTAGTGAAGTTGTTTTAGATGTTTTGTTATTAGGAGCTAGGTTTATTTTCTTCCAATTACAAAATGGACACTGAGTCATCAAACAAATCCTTTTTTAAATTATGTCAAGCAAAATAAGTCACTACACATTATGTGAAACAAGGCCCCAAAAATGTAGTTTTCGATATCTTTTCGTCTAACGGTTATTAGGCCTACAGCAGTAGTTATCAGAGAAGAGAAGACTGTCAATTTTAGACCACATTTGTGTTCAGCGAATTCGTGGTACTGTAGCCTATAGAAGAGAGACCTGATGTTCAATCCACCGTTTCCTGGTGAAAAACACTGGAAATGTGTTGCTGTGACAGGTTCATCTCGTTGCTTCTTAGCGGTTGGCCAGAGGATACGGTAGGATCTGATCGCAGACCTGATCACGCGACTCCTCGTCGTGCGCCTTTCCACTATAATTGAGTCCTTTCTGCTGACAGCTTGTGCAGTGTATTACTGGAAAACATGAGTAATGATGAATTGTGATTCTTCCCTAGCCAGATGTAGTAGGATTCCCTGTCCGTCTCGTTCAGTAGTGACCATGCACCTACACTAGAAAGAAGATGTTTTTCTATCATAAATATTTAATGGCAAAAGTTTAAGTTTTCAGATTAAGTAAAATAATGAATAAATGCGTTTGATAGAACGACGCTATTATTTTTCCATGCTTCTCCAGAAGTAATGAAACGAAGGAGACGCCGAAAAACGCGAGCAATGCTGCGTTTTCAAAGTTAAACGTTAAGTTCCATAAACCAGATATTGGCCTATGCTGCTGTTGGGTATAACTGCAGCCGTGCAAAAAAAGAAGTATGAATTCTTCTCCCTCGACTGAACGCTGATCCCACTCACAATTCAGTATTGGACGGCGTTCGCTTCCCTTATAATTTAGGAGACATCTGAAAGAAATCGCGCTGTCGCCAGCGCAGCAGTGCCTGCGACCCGACTTACCTTGGGCGCAGCTGCGCTGAACAGATGAGAGCATCTCTTTTATCTCCACGTACGCAGCGCAATGTAAGCTAGCTTCAAAATGGTATTGTGTGTAGCAGGAGAGCAGGGGCACTGCACTGGCAGACTTTGAATTGTTTTTGCGTAGCCTGCTGATTTTACAAGCATTTGTGTTCCAAAGAAAAATCTTGTGCAGTCGTGGAAAACTGTTGGCTCTGGAACCGAACACTGCATCTCGTCTGTTCTACCAGGGGACTTAAACATCTTGCATGGAAATAACAATTACTTTCACAAGAAACTGGACGGTCGCTTGACAGCTGTAACATGTGTTCTTCATAATTCATTGTTAATCGAACAGAGGTATGGCTTTTTTCAATTACACAATAGAACAGAAATATTCACTTGCAGGGTTTTTTATTTTATTTTCCATGTCCCCCTGTTGTTTGTCACCTAGCCTATTTTGCCTGTGACTTTGAAACGTCGCCAATGACCATATTGGCGACTAGACAGGTTAGCTGCGACGTAGCCTAGTTAAAAAGATAACGTCACACGTGCATCTTATATAGTATTTCTGGTGAAACTTGTTCGACTGAAAAAACAATATTACAATTATTGTCACCAGAGGTTCATAATGCTTTTTATAAGTACGTGCGCTGTTTCTTATGATTTTCGTTTGTTAACGATAGATTAAAACAGACAGATATAGCCTACTTACAGTAGTAATGACTTTCATAGTGGTCATTACAGTAAAGTAAAAATAGGCTACACACAGGGCATCATGTTTTCATGCAATACCAGTGCTATAAAAGATTGGAGCTATTTCCTGTCACAGATCTTACCGCTCGTAAATAAAACCGCAGGTGTTGTTCAGCAAAGCATCGAAAATGTAGAGGTTACTACAAGTTCAATGGTGACTGCCTTGGAACCTGACCTCAGTAGTATGAGCGCGAGCAAGCCACCCTTGAACTCGAACCACACTTCGGGACTGGAACACCTTTTTCAGTACTACTCCGAAAATGACCTTCCTTACACGGACTATAAATCACCGCCCAGGGATTCAATTCCTCTCCCCAAAGCTGTTCTGTACCTGGTCATGGCAGCGTTGGTGGTGGTCGCAGTGGCATACGCAATTGTTGGACATCTGGTCAAGGATCTCGTCCATGACTTCCTTGGTGAGTCTTCAGGTTGAATTGCTTTTGGTATGTCGGCTTAGTTGGTACTACCTTGACAATACATTATGGTAAATTTTACTTTGTCCGTTAACTTGGCCAGTTTAAAATAGCGAGTATGTCTGTGCGCGCAGTTGCGCACATGCCTTTGTAGCGTTTGTTGATCACGTGCAACGCAACTCTGAAGAGAAAGAATGTTTTCTTTTTGAGTATACTTCATCAGTGCCTTTTTAGTAAATTAACTTCTGTGCAAAACCGTGATTATACTTCCCAGTGCACATTCATGAGGACAGTGGAATTGAAGCGTAGACTGAATTTTAGGCACCAATGAAAGTTCCATTCTAATGAATGTGCGTCCCAAACCCCGAATTGTTTAGTTCTGTATATTCCAACCCGAACGCATATTGTCCTACAGAAACAACCTTGTCGCAGTTACTCGTCTACATGCAAATGATGCGATATAGATTTAAACGCATCGGTCGTTTGGTCCTGCAGGAGACGTGAGGGACGTGAGGGTTTTTTTTTTTTTTTAGATCTTTCGGGGGAAATGTAATAGCCTAATCGCAGTATTAAATTGTTCAATTAACGTATATGATCAGGAAATTGATACAGGTGGACATACTGATCTGCATGCCGTCTATCAGCAGGTGGCCGACCAATGAGATACAGATTTGCATCTCGTCTATCATAGGTGCCAATCGAAATGTATAGCCCTACATAGGCTACTAGAAATGCTTTGCACGTTTATTCAGTGTCACGCTAACTTGTCCGATTGTTTGCATAGGCGGTTTATATATATTTATATACAATATTTTTTATTTTATGTAGTAAGGTGGTACAGTGGGTGACATTGTCGCCTCACAGCTATTCTGTGTGGAGTTTGAATGTTCTCACTGTGTCTGCGTGGGCCTCGTCCGGATACTCCGGTTCCTGTTTCCTCCCACAGTCCAAAAGCATGCAGGTTAGGCTCATTAGAGGTTCTAAATCAGTGGTGTCAAACTCGTGCCATGGAGGGCCGTGTGTATGCAGGTTTTCATTCCAACCAATTAATGCTGCCTTAATTGAGTCCAATTACTCATTCAGCCATATGCGTTTAACTGCATTGAAGCACAGAATATAAGAAAATTTTTATTTAGACACCATTGTGCACAAACCTGCATCCCTAATTCAGCAAATAATTTAACTAATTATATAATCAAGATCTGAGGCTGGAATGAAAACCTGCATACACACGGCCCTCCATGGCACGAGTTTGACACCACTGATCTAATTATTTATGTCACTGTTTTATTCATTAAGCTACAACTAGTACATGTGTAGCTCTTTCATACAAAGAGCCCGTTATTGAATAACATTTAATGTAATATCAAATGACAACCAAAGCAAGAACAGATGGATTAATGGTATATACCATATGAGGGGATATTATACAATAGAATATCAGGTTCCTGCAAAAATATTTTCTGTAAATTTAAATCTGTTTTCTGCACTTTTGATCTTGATAGTAACTCTATCCTGTGACAGCAGTGTAAGAAAATGTATAATACTGCCCACTCCCATGACACAATAAGATGACATTTTCCACACACAGGAGAATCACCTCAAGGTATTGGCGAGGCCCAAAAATGTCGACTATCTAGTGAAGTTTACAAGCTGAAGCTTGGACCACAGGCACTTAAAGAGCCCCTGAGACGTCCCTCTTCCCTGAATGGCGTGCAAACCTATCGAGTGCGCTCCTCTCCACCCCTTTCTGGTTTTTATTTTATTTATTTATTTTCTTGCTTGTGTCCAATGTGTAAATGTGACTGATGTCTTCATGGGAGGCACAAGCTAGAGCCACAGTACTGCTGTGCAGTGCTGTTCTTTGGAATCTGCTGTCCAAAGTAAAGTAAAAAGTAAAAAAAAAAAAAATAAAATATCCTTGAAATGTACATATCTATTGCATATAAGAAATTACTTTTATGATATATATCACATTGCTATTTTCTTGCCCAAATGTAAATTGAATTGGTATCTGACGACATACTTGAATGAATGATATCTGAAGACAATTTTCTCAAATAACATAGTATTGTTTTCCCTTATTTCAACCTAAAAGGAATGCAGAAAACAAATTCCTAAATTCATTATTGTTAGGGCTTTGAATGCATTGCCCAAGATGGAAAAACTGTTCAGGTTGTTAGGGTTGTGAGGTGATGGAGTGTAGCCAAAGGAGAAAAATGTTAGACATCATTTGTAAAAAGAGCCTAAAGTAACCTTGATCAGGATGCAAATAAAAAACACATTGCAATTAGTCTGTAAATATTTACAACATTCACTTCTGTTCATGTACCGTTGTGTTTTATAGACTGTTGATTAGCATTTTCCTCAGAAAATACTCACACTCAGGTATGTGAAACACTAAACTGAGTGATGCTCTCTTCTGAAGGTATTAAGCTTGACTTTAGTAAGGACTCAAATTGAAACTGATAAATGCTACCCCAGATGTATGCGTATTTAATCTCGATGAATTCATCAGTACTTTGTGAAAGGCTTCAGCGTTACAGATGTCTTCTCTCTCTCTCTCTCTCTCTTTTTAGACTGGGTGTTTGGTCCTCGTCCCACCAACAACAGCAGTAAAAGCGACATAAACTGTATCACCAGCAGCCTGAATCAAATAAGCGAGATGAGCGAGCGACCGAGTTTAGTGGAAATGGCCTACATTTCCCATAATCACAATAGCTGCCTGGAGGTCGCCAAACACGAAGAGCTCGTTCTTACCATAGATGAAACGTCACAACTACCTCAAGAACCTTACAGCGGCACTTAAACGTTTGTTTAGCTATACAGTGTTTTTGGGGACAAGAAGCCAGGTTACTTGTGTTTCTTTTACCAGTGCACCGGCCCAGTAAGTTATGATTGAATTCAGCATGCGGTGTCATTGCTCATAGCGGCACTGCATATGGAGGTCTTTCATTCAGCTGGTGTTTGAATGCTTGGGAAATAGGACGTGGTAACTCGGTGATCAAATGGGGCACTGATTTGCATGGATGTCTAGACATATTCGAGGACTGGATTTGCACCCAACTTTTCAGAAGGGATTCTGAAGATATGCACACTCGTGTGATGTGACAGCACTGCATTGTCTGGATTTGTGTTGACATTATTCAGAGTTCATTATTCAAGAATTTTTTATGCGATTGCTCGTATTGCACATCTTTAAATGTTAACAAAGTATTAAATGAGTCATTACATAATTCACTCTGACACAGCCATACGAAGCTTTGGCATATTACATACACTAAAGACTGACAGTTTATGGTAATATTTTATTCACTTTGATGTTTTTCCATAAGATCCATTTGATTAACATTAAAGCATCAATGATGTTACAGTTCATATTTGGAACTACGACAATGTACTTTAAAATACCGAAGTCCAAATACTTTTAAAATTCACATTATCCACCACAAGGTGGAGTATTGCACAAAAAATGAACTCTCAAATATAAAGAAAATAATTAAAAGTGCGAATTTCATTGCTTCCTCAGATGAAGATGCCTCGTGCAGTATATAATTTAACCAGTAATATAAATATTTAATTGTATTCTCCAGCACTTTAAAAGCATACAGGTATCTTTTTCCTGTTTTTTACAACTTTGGTATATTATAATTATTAATACGATCACATTGATAATGGCATTGCAAAAAAACAGATTGGCAGCTTTAAAGTTTTTGTAAGTAACTTAAATTTTTTGTTAACTTAATTGAGTAAGTTTCTGGTATCTGGCTATTATTATTATTATTATTATTATTATTATTATTATTCCTCATTCAGTAGTTTAGGTTCTTTACTAACATGTTACATTCACAGAAAATCCACCTGCTCATGCTACAGTGTATGCCATCATGCTTTTTCCCTGGTTTCGCCATTCACCTTGGTTTTTTCAGTTGTCAAAATGATCTGATCTGTTCTGTCAACAATGCTCATTCAGAAATCACAAATTAATGTGTGCTGTTGGTTATTTTCTCTAGAAATGGCAGAAACAGAAGCATAATTATAGTAAGAAAGAGCGGCTCTTGAAAAGAAGATATAAAAACCAAAAAACAGATGTTTCAAGGTTATGTTGAAATATAAGATTTTTGAGGAAAAGTTAAAGTGATATATATTTTTACTCCTATATAAGGGCTTTTGGCTGTCATCTAGGTGAGAATTATTTCAATTTGCATTGGAAAAGGTGAGATTCACTGGGATTTGACCTGAGCGCAATCACATGATTTCCCATGCTCTATGTACAGTACTGGACAGCTGGATCTCTCGTGATGAGTATGTGGTGACAGCATGGGGCAGAGTGACATTATGCTTAACACTGATCCCATCTCGGCAAACTGTACCATTCCTGTGATCTTTGTGCTTGTAACTTGTGTATTTCAGTGTCAACACATTACAGACAAAAATTTTAAAAATAGTTGTTTCCATTCTTTTCTTGATTTTCTACTTGGTATTTCTTCTAATTTGTTTGATTCTGTTTTGTACTTACGATTCATGTGCCACAATTGCTGTACATACTTTTCTGTTCAAAAGCAACTTTGTGATGTCAAATACATGGGGATATTTTGGGTATTTTAAAGACAAGTAAATGAAGAAGCTCCATTCAAATAAACACTTGCCATAAAATGTATCCCAGTATCAATGAAACATCAGAGGGCTGAATGTACCTCAGGGAAATTAGATTTTTCTAATAATTCACTATATCATTGATCAATGGTATATAACTCTTAATCAATTGCCATATCCTGGAGTGACTTACAGCATGTGAAAAAGGTTCTACCAGTTCTACTTTGAAATCCTAGAGTGATGTACCACTCATGGAAAAAGGCAGCTGTTCTACTGTAACATTCTGGAATGAAGTGCAGCATTTGAAAATGGTATCTGTTCTGCTATAACATTCTGGAATGATGCACGTCATGTGAAAATGGTGCCTGTTCTACTGTAACATTCTGGAATGAGGTACAGCACATGAAAATGGTACCTGTTCTACTGTAACATACTGGTGAAGGTGAGGCAGAAGTTGATCACAGACTGCAGAACACAGAACACAGAACACCAATGTTTGTAAATAACTAAGTGCTTTTCCTCAAAGGCAATGGAAAATAAAATCATATCCTCAAGATTACCTACTTCCACATGCCAAGGAGCAGTGTGGTCAGCACATTAACTGCTGGCCCCCTTTCAATTTTAGGTTCTGCCAAAAAAAAACTAAACGGGTTATGCAATCAGTTTACATGATCAGCAAGCAGGAAATACTTTACTTGGACTTAGCAGAGCGGCTTACAACAGAAACTAAAGCGCAATGATCAGGGTCATGGTTAAAATATTTCACTAATAACAAAACCAGCACAATGATCATTAATCTATATTATATGAACCGTTGGCTTTGAAAACAGAGAACAAAGCTACACCTAATCAGGGTAAAAGTGCTAGAGGGCCAGGGTGAAGAACCAGAGGTGCAAGCTGAAGAGATTTTCTGATTTCCCAGATAGCAAGCGACTCCGGGCCTGACTTCAGACAAGAATCGACGCAGATCCAGAGTCATACCACCAGATCGTACGGTAGGTGCTGTTCCACTGCAGTCAGGGGAACTGGTGTCTTTCTGGTTACATTTGAGGTCTTCCTGTAGTCGTAGTGCAGTTTTATGATGGCTTCTCTCGCTAGACGACACAAGATATTTGTCTTCTGCCTCTTGATCTTCCTGGTCTTCTCCTGTTAGCATTACTGCCCATCAAGTGGAACCATCGGAGTGTGTACTGAACACTGGAAATCTTAAGCTTCTTTGCGATTTCTCACAGCAAATAACCTTCTTGCCACAGTGTTCAGTTAGCCTCACTCTAGTGGTCCTCTCACCTGACAGCCACAGAGGAGTTCAAAAGGTCAAAACCCGGTTGAGGTCTGTGGTACTTCCTGGTATGTGAACAGCGGGTACAGTAGCCACTGGTCCTAACCCGTTCCTGCTTGAGAGACAAACTTTCACAGCATGTTTCTGAGGGTCTAGCTGAAACGTTCAACTAAACCGTCTTGTTGAAAATGACAAGAGGTGGTATTTATGCCCTTGAAGCCTAGCAAGTGCTCAAGCTGTCTGAGGCAGTCTGAGAAGAAATGAGTTCCTTAGTTAGTGAGCACTTCCCTGGGTACACCTACATGTGAGAAGAGCTGGATGTGGCAATTAGCAATCTGCCTGACCTTAATGTTTCTAAGCGGGAAAGCCTCGGGGAATTCGGTTGCGTAATCACACACTACCAGAATATAGCTATTCTCACCCCTTACTTCGATCCAGGGGTCTCACTACATGCATCCCTAAACTCTCAAAAGGGGTAGGAGTAATGGGTAATGTGTGCAGCTGAGCAATGTGCAGTATCCCTCCCTGAAATCTGCTGGCACTCAGTACATGGTTTACAAAGACGTGCGGAGGTGGGAAAACTGCAGAGCGGAAGCGTTGCCTGTCGGAATCAGTGGTGAACAGGATTGCCTCTTTCACCCAGTCATAATCTAAGGTTTTGGCACTGTCCATTGCAAGATAGCGGACTTTGCGCACTTTGCCTGTCATCAGGGGAATGAGGTGGAAGGCCCAACCGTCCCCTGGCCACCGACATGCTGTTGCCAACCGTTCAAAAGGTTGTCGGATGATGTTCGAGATCAAAACGATCACAACACGTACATTTTTATCCAGTTCCCGTCTGAAGTCCGCTTGATCCAAACAGCTGTCTTAGTCGATGTCGCAAGTCACCACGAAGCCAAAAGCTAAAGTTGAGTTAAATATATGGATGAAAACCCAGCCTGAGTTGAACAAATTTGTAGGATATCCTGAGCGGTTTTGGCCTTCCTCTGGTGCCTGGATAGCACATAGAAGTGACAGTTCCTTTTATTAATTCATATACTAATGTATTGTCTGTTCATATTTATTTAATTCTTCTCCCTGATAAAACCAAATAGTCGCCTACTAATGTACAGTATAAACCAGGAAAAGAAATGACACAAGAATGGAAATAAGGTTCAACATTAGCATATGCACCAGTTACAGAGTTGGTCTGGTATTTGAGTAAAAAGACAAGTTGAGCCAAACTCAAGGTCAGTGTAGGACTTTGCTCTTCGACAGACAGATAGCAGGCAGATAAAATTATTTGAAATAAACAAAAGGAAGCTAAAAAATTAAAAGGTTGTATGTTGTATTTTTTATATATATACAGTTACAGAGCCTGGGGTCAAAATTTGTTAAACATTTCAAAAGCAAAATTTAAACTCTAGAAGAGTTTATGAAAAATGTTCATTCAAAGAGTCAAAAATATACTAAATACATGCACTAATATGGACATGCGTAAACATTTGTTTGTATACATATCCATTCCCTTACCAATGCTTAAACACAAATCATTTTGTAATGACATTCCATTTCACATATTTATACAACATAGAATTTACAGATTCGCACTAAGCAGTAGTGCCATATCAGCAAGATAAAGCCACATGAACAACGTACTTCCACAGCATAAGAAACAGTGAATTGTGTGGAAGTAAGAGCAAATGCAGCTTGAAGCAGCTTTTTAGAGACTGAACAGGTTATAATTCTATTTTCAGTATCTGGGAAAACTCTTTATCAAAAGCTTTTATATTATACTAAAGAATAATGATTTAATCATTAAGAACGCCAAACAGATTCATCCTCTCCAAAAGGTATCATTCAGTCTAGTAAAATAGTATGCATGTAATAAAGAATTATACAGTATGAGAAAAAAAACATTATTTGAGGTTTCAATTAAATGAACCATGAACCAATGAATGAAAAATGAACCAATTTTTTCCTAAAAGAATTACCGTTATCATTGCATTTTTTTGTGTGAGGAACTTATGTTTGTCAATAGAAGATCTTAATGGAACTTGATTTTCCAGTTAAATCTAAATTTGTTTGTGTATGATATACAAACCTGTGCTCAACGGGGGACAACACAGAGCTTGTAAGGTTTGGGGCAGTGTGTGATTCCCATTTTGTACTCCAAGCTAGGCTCCACTCCAGGGGGAGGAGAGAAGGTGAACCTCTGGAGGAGAGAGGTGAAGAAGAGGAACAGCTCCATCCGAGCCAGCTGCTCCCCCAGACACACCCTCTTACCTAAGAGAACCAAAAAGACATGCAGAGATGCATTTGAGAATTGCATGCTCACACTTAAATACCACTTTCACTGATAATTACTTCAGAATTAGAAAATGAGAATGCATTTATGACTACATTAGTGAACATTTACAAAAATAAAACACTGTCTGCAGTCTTTCAATCACATTTTGAGCAATAGCAAAAACATATTATTGGTAAATTGTAACTGGCTGTAAGCACACAGCAGAAAGGATTGCACCTGCTGAAAATGGCATGAAGGCATCTCGTCTTCTGAAGTTCCCTTCGGCATCCAGGAAATGTCCTGGATTAAAGGTGTGTGGAGTCTCCCACTCACTCTCATCAAAGAGCACAGACATTAACATTGCTAGCACCATTGTGCCCTAGAGCAGAAGATCAGTTACAACATCAATCCCTGCCAATCTGAATTCCAGACTACAGTCCCCTATGAGGGTCTGACTGCCATGTCTCCCCCTTTCCACATAAGTGTTTGTTATGATTCTCACTAACTAAAACATAAGATCACCTTAGATGAAAGTGTAAAACAATCACATATACAATATCCTAAACAGCAACATCCAGTAACAATCCCCAGGCCTGACGGAATCTTAAAAGCATTTGAATATTGTAAATACAGTAGAGACACCGTACCTTTGGTATGATGTATTCTCCCATTTGTGTGTCTTTGGTGGCCATACGGGCCACATTCAGGGGTAAAATGTTTCCCATCCTCTGAATCTCATGGATCACAGCATCAGTGTAGGGCATGTTGGGTCTGTCTGCCATGGAGGGCAGCCGTGACTGCCCAATCACATGGTCTATTTCTGCCTGCACCTTTTCTAAACATAAATACAGCACAGCTAACAACTGTCACATATACCAATGGTTATGGGTCGCATCGTTACAGTTATGCTGATTGGTATAATATTGTTCCATAGTCGATTTATTAAATATTATTTAGATCAAATTTCTGAATATAGTTCACTTTCTTCCTGAGAATGCTTTCAGTTGTACTAAAAGATACATTTCAGTCAGAAAGATTAAAGTAAAATGAAAAGTTTGTACTAATGGAGAGTGTAAATGATAAAATATTTGTTTATGGTATGGTCAGTTCCCCACCTTGTACATCAGGGTATTTGATCATGAACAACAGGCCCCAATTCAGTGTTGTTGATGTGGTCTCAGTTCCAGCCACAAACAAATCCAAAGTGCAGAAGCACAAGTTCTCTTCATTAAACCCTGCATCCACATCATTTTTACACTGGGGAGAAAATATGAAATCAGTTGAAGTTGCATGGAACTAATGGAAATAATGCATAATACTACAGTGAAAGCCTGAATCATTCTAAACTTTTCTGCAAGGTTGTATATCTGAAGTACACAACCGAAAGGGGTTTCTATTACAGACACTGCAGTGATGCACCATAAGATCCTGAACCAAACTCCGATCTTGCCAGTGGTTGGGAGTCCCAACAACAACACAGCCAAGAGACACCAAGCCAATCTAAGAGGGAGGGCTTTGACCGGTGGGTACCGGGCCTCTTACGCAGTCCGCCTACACCAGCTGTGCATGAAACACACTCGCCCGATGCAGGTTTTCACAGCTTAGCTGATGGACTGCAGAGCATGAAGAAGTGGAGACCACTGGCAGCACATGCTTCACAGGATACACGTGCTAGCCCGAGCTCTTCCACATTCAGGAAGACCAACAATGGGACACGCCAACTGATAGGTTTAAGCAGAAAAATAGCTTTAAGGAGAA
The DNA here is from genome assembly GCF_013347855.1 of Anguilla anguilla. Lineage (NCBI taxonomy): Eukaryota > Metazoa > Chordata > Actinopteri > Anguilliformes > Anguillidae > Anguilla > Anguilla anguilla. The sequence continues at coordinate 59,703,469 of NC_049204.1, read as the reverse complement.
AAATAAAAAAAGGGCTGAAAATCGGTTACAGTCGATACCTTTTCCATCTCAGCCAGGAAGCAGTCAATATAGTCTCTGGGTGCTGATGGGTCCCAGTCATTCTTGTGCTCCTTAATTTTCAGCTTCACAAAGGCGATCACCTTGTCCCAATGTTCAAATATCTTTCTGTGGGGACCAGGTACCCTGCGCATTATCCAAGGAAATATGTTGTATAGCTAAGGAAAAGAAACAGAAAATGACTCAAAGACATTGTCCATGCAATAACCACATTTCAGAGACTATAAATGGACTAAAATTGGTTAAGATACAATAATAAAATATGATAAGCAACAGTACTGGATATTTCTACAACCTGATTAACAGTACTTTGAATTTTCAACTGCAAATATTAATATCCATTACCTAAAGATGTATTTTTACATGTTATGCTTATGGTGTCAATAGTTTTGTTCAATATGTTTAAATGTAACTTATCTTCCCTTCCCTCAGCCACTTTAAAGAACTAATTTCTTTAACCACTTAAAAAATTTAATTTCCTTAAAGTGGTTACTTCTGTACCCCCCATCTTGGGCATGCTACTAGGTAAGCATCCTCAATATTAAACTTTTTGCATTTGGTTGCAAGGTATCTAGTGAGGGTGAAGACTAAGACTAAATTATACATGTTAGGTATTTACATGTCAATGAAAATACATACAGTACTGTCAGTTTTTCTACTGAGTAAGTTCTGCCACAAGAAATACATCTGCTCAAATAAAAGATGTAAATAACTACAAATTAGAGGTATACCTGTGCCCAACCGCTTCCTTCTAAATAGACGGCTTCATTTATTAACCTCAGCAGATCTTGAAATTGTCTGTCAGTGTACTCAAACCGATCACCAAACACCAGACAACAGATAACGTTTGAGACGGCGTTGTTGATAACAAACTGTGGATCAAACGGTTGACCTAGGATCAGAAAACAAAAAATAAATCAACAGAAAGAAAATTGAGCTTACTAGGATCCTGACAGAAGATCTCAGCTTCTGGTGGTGGGAACAGTGAGTGAACCCATTCCCCCATGATTAAGATTCAAAACATCAGCTCAGACACACAGCATCAGCTCAGATTGCTGCTGATTTTACCTTGTTCGTTCCCCAAGGCCTCACTCAGGCATTTTGTTTCTGCCTGGATGGAAGGCTCAAGACTCTTCTTGCCCAATCCAAAGTTCTTCAACGTCATGAGAGCAAACCTCCTCTGCTGCTTCCACACGTAGCCATTGGAGGCAACCAAACCTTGGCATAACAAGAAAATGTACATTAAGAATCTATAAGAACAGCAACACAAAGCCTAGTAAAAAACATGTACAGCCCAAAATGTATCTCTGTTAACTGATTGCATGGCAGCATTGGGTGGGATTACAGCAATTCCAAAGGGAAATCAGATTTTTGAAAAAGGAGGTTGAAAACTGGGGAATGGTTCTGGGACTTGGATGTTAAACGTAAGTCCTGTACTGCAGGCAAACATGAAACCACCAACGGTCATCCTGCCTGGAATGGCAAGAATGACATTACAAAACATTTTTAAAACTCTTTAATGATTATAATTTCAAACATTGTCATATCATGGCTACACTCTGCACATAGAAATGAAACAGTGATTAACAGAACTTATTTTTCATTCAGTTCACATGCTAAAGAATTCATGAAAAAAGCTGATTAAATATCTCAAACAAAGGGAAAAAATAAGATCAGTTACAGTACCGTTGTTATGGACGATGTCATCGATCAATGGCAATGACGGCCGATCGACAAAATTTTCACCATGTTGAATAAAGGCTTCTTTGAATAGCTTCAGGCCATTTAGGACAACAATCCTCGATCCAAAATTAATACTAAAAATGTCACCATATTGCTCAGCAAACTAGGGGAAAATAATTTTCAGTTGTTTATTTTTTCAGAAATGATTTACAAATGAAAAATAACAAAGAACATGTAGAGAGTTTTTTGTTACATCAAATTCAAACCTGTGCTCTAGATTTTTGTTTCAATTGATTTTTTCTAGAGCCAAACGGTTTCATAAGTTTTTCCTGATGTAGTGGAAATCTGTTATCTGTCGTGTGCTTACATTGCTCTTCTCTGCACCCAGAAAGCTCTGCCCGTTCTTGTGTGACTCCAAGACCATGGAGTCTAACACATAAAGGAAAAGCTGGCCTACACATGAATATGCATTCATGTGCTTATATGCATTCTCATGCATCTCATGTTTTACTTCGGCTCCAACGTATGTGACCGAAAACGAAAGCCCTGGTTTTCCACGACTGAGTAAGGGCTTAAATCTTTAGCGATAAAACGTGCGACAGCCTTGGTAATCTTTTTGGCCCTATCGGAGCTGGGTGCCAGCTTTGATACGATATCTGTTCAAGGGTGCTCTGGTTCGCCCGCGTGAACAGGTTTTTTCTTCTCCAGCTCCTGGTGGGAACGGGCAATGCGATTTCTCATATTGGATGGCGCTGCCGCCTATGTAGGCGACTTGCGTTTTGCGTGACACAGCTTTCAAATTGTGTAAGTCTTGTCCAGCTCCTTTTTCTCTTCTCTCAACAAAACGAAAGTGTGCCCAAACACTAGCTTTTTAAAAAGCTGGCGGCGGTTGGATTGGTCTTACTTGCTATTGCATTTGAAGTAGCTTCTTCCATTGAACATAAAGACGCACAGGTTTTAAATTACGTCCCAGCGCGCACACATCGCTGGGGTGTTTGCTGTAAATCAGTACATTTTAAACAAATTAAAGACATAATGGAGACTGTTCACACTAGTTTATCCGCCACTTCAAACTCCCCGATTATAAAAAATTCAAGTAGCAGTCCATTGACAATTTCGTTTTTAACAATCAATTGTTGAGTTTTCCCGCATCGAAGCAGAATCTGAGGACCACTGGGCTAGAAACTTTTAACTTTTCAACCAGATGTAGCCGGGTTTTCAACGCCTCGACCAGTGATCTAAATTCCTGCTCCTGGCAGGATGAGTCTGCTGGTTTCTGTTGTATACCCAATAAACCTAGTGAGGTGAGTTAACTGTAATCAACTGCTTTTAATTGGTCAATTGGTTAAGTGCCGAGTAACAACAACGGGCAGACCCTGTAGCCCACCAGGACCAGGAATGAAGATCTCTGGCCTGAACATCAGGGATTCACGACTTGTACACCACGAAAACGTTCGCTGGTTGAGCACGTGTGAAACAATTTTGACACTTAAAAAGGTTATATATATCAGGGTTTTTTGTTGTTGTTGGGAGACTGTTTATATTTAGATAATTATTAGCAAAACTTACCTTTCTCAACTGAAAATGAATTATTGTAGGTTTAAGACGAAGGAGATCACCGACAAATGGTAATGACCATGGTCCCGGTGGGAAGTTTTTCGGAGATTTAAATTTTAAAATGTAGGCAAGACTCAAAAACACAGCGATAAAAACCAAACAAAACTTGGTGTGGATCAAATCCAAAAGAGAGATCGCAGAAATGGAAACCATTGTACCTCAATACCCAAAGCACAAGCAGACGATGAAGTAATTTAATGTGAACTTGAATAACAACCACGCCTGTTTGCAGCTTGGCTGGTCAATGTTTATTGGTGTTTCTTTCAAGCAGAGCTTGCAGAATTATTGCTCCACCCATACAGAACAAACACGCAGGAAAATACTGAACTCAGTACTGTCATGAACACAAAAGTCGTTAACTGACATATTATTTGTAATTGCTGGCCTGCGATTTATCACAGTAAGCACAAAAGGACGTTGGAATTGTATTCTTCATGGCATGCGTAGCTATTTCTGACCTAATGTGGTTTAAGCATTAAATATTCCCTCTAAAACATGAAAAGCACCTAATTAAGAAACATTAACAACTTGTTGAAATTGATTTTGTTGGGAATATACTGTACATGGATCACGAGCTGAACATGAGGAAGGTTTAAACAATTCATAATCAAAGGAAATCGAGACAACATGATACAGGAAATAAACAAAGATAAATACAGAAAGATAAAAACGTATTATTTAAGAATACGCATAATAGGCATATTACTCTTAATCCATTCCCCGGGGGAAGTTTGATTATTTTCTAAATCCCAAAGACTTCCTACTTCCATGTGTTATGATCCCTGTTGCTTCCTCTGTGATGTGGAGCACTCTAAAATAACCAGAAACAGGGGATTCAACATCTCTGCAATCGCCTGTATGTGATTGTCTTGTACAAGAATCACACACATTTAGTATATTTGTTGCTAATATTACATATCTATAAATACATTCATTAATGTGAGAACATAAGTATGGCAAAATTTGTTTGTACACACATCCATTCACCAAAGCAGTTGTGCCTTGTCTTCAAGATAAGGCCACGTGAACTATATATTTTCAATGTATACAAAGCAAGCTATGCTTTCCTGCTTATTACATGGCTAATTACCATACAAAAAAAATCAATCAACAATTTGACATAAAATATTGATTTAAAGTGATTTTATTATTCCAAATAAATTGAAATTAATATGAAAACAAATTTTCCATTGTGTTCTTCTAGATAATATAGGCCTATGAGGGAGTATTGGTTACTGGGAGTTATGGAGTAAGATACGAGGTAAGTCTTATGACATCTTTCTGTGGAGTGATTATATAATGTGTTCTACTGTAAGTTAAAGCGGTCTGTTACCCAGAGCTCCATAAGACATATTTGGAAGAATCAGAATCGAGCATTCAACAAAGCCGCGTAATAAGCATATAATACTAACAATACGTGCAAAAAATATTCAGATTTCGAAATAAATTTTTTAATGAAAATTTAGAGTTTTTAAGCAGTCCCTTAACTGCTCAATCAATTTTTCCATTTGGAACTCTATATCTTTAGCTTGTGATTAAACATTTTTAACACACAAAACCTTTAAAGATATCACTGTATTTGTGAGGAACTTATGTTTGCCAATGCAAGATCTTAACATAGCTTCATGTTCCTGTTAATTCTAAATGTCATTGTGTGGGTTATACAAACCTGTGCTCAGCGGGGGACAACACAGAGCTTGTAAGGTTTGGGGCAGTGTGTGACTCCCATTCTGTACTCCAGGCTAGGCTCCACTCCAGGGGGAGGAGAGAAGGTGAACCTCTGGAGGAGAGAGGTGAAGAAGAGGAACAGCTCCATCCGAGCCAGCTGCTCCCCCAGACACACCCTCTTACCTAAGAAAACCAAAAACACGTTTAAATACCACTTTCATTGATGATTTCTTCAGAAAATTATGAGAATGCCTGTATGACTACAACGATGAACATTTGCCAAAATAAAGCAACAGCAAAAAAGGTACTACTAATAAGTGGTAACTGGCAAGAACAGCACAGCAGAAAGGATTGCACCTGCTGAAAATGGCATGAAGGCATCTCGTCTTCTGAAGTTCCCTTCGGCATCCAGGAAATGTCCTGGATTAAAGGTGTGTGGAGTCTCCCACTCACTCTCATCAAAGAGCACAGACATTAAAGTTGCTATCACCATTGTACCCTAGAGCAGAAGGTCAGTTACAACATCAATCCCTGCCAATCTGAATTCTGCCTACAGTCCCCTATGAGGGTCTGACTGCCATGTCTCCCCCTTTCCACATAACCGTTTGTTATGATTCTCACTGACTAAAAGATCACCTTAGATGAAAGTGTAAAACAATCACATATACAATATCCTAAACAGCAACATCCAGTAACAATCCCCAGGCATGACAGAATCTTAAAAGCATTTGAATATTGTAAATACAGTAGAGACACCGTACCTTTGGTATGATGTATTCTCCCATTTGTGTGTCTTTGGTGGCCATACGGGCCACATTCAGGGGTAAAATGTTTCCCATCCTCTGAATCTCGTGGATCACAGCATCAGTGTAGGGCATGTTGGGTCTGTCTGCCACGGAGGGCAGCCGTGACTGCCCAATCACATGGTCTATTTCTGCCTGCACCTTTTCTAAACATAAATACAGCACAGCTACAACTGTCACATATACAAGTGATTGGGTCGCATCGCTACAGTTATGCCGATTGGTATAATATTGTTCCATAGTCGATTTATTAAATATTATTTAGATCAAATTTATGAATATAGTTCACTTTCTTCCTGAGAATGATTTCAGTTGTACTAAAAGATACATTTCAGTCAGAAAGATTAAAGAAAAATGAAAAGTTTGTACTAATGGAGAGTGTAAATGATAAAATATTTGTTTATGGTATGGTCAGCTCCCCACCTTGTACATCAGGGTATTTGATCATGAACAACAGGCCCCAATTCAGTGTTGTTGATGTGGTCTCAGTTCCAGCCACAAACAAATCCAAAGTGCAGAAACACAAGTTCTCTTCATTAAACCCTGCATCCACATCATTTTTACACTGGGGAGAAAATATGAAATCAGTTGAAGTTGCATGGAACTAAAACTGGAAATAATGCATAATACTACAGTGAAAGCCTGAATCATTCTAAACTTTTCTGCAAGGTTGTATATCTGAAGTACACAACCGAAAGGGGTTTCTATTACAGACACTGCAGTGATGCACCATAAGGTCCTGAACCAAACTCCGATCTTGGTTCATGAACCGAACACTGATCTTGCCAGTGGTTGGGAGTCCAAACCAAAAAACACAGCGAAGGTACACACAGTGCCAATCTGGGAGGGAGGGCTTTGACCGGTGGGTACCGGGCCTCAACTGTGCGTGAAACACACCCTTCCAAATTCAGGAAGACACTGCAGTGATGGGCCATTCCAACAAATATGTTTAAGCATAAAAATAGCTTTCAGCGTTGCCAATTGAGAGACAGATAAAAACACGGCTGAAAATTACAGTCGATACCTTTTCCATCTCAGCCAGGAAGCAGTCAATATAGTCTCTGGGTGCTGATGGGTCCCAGTCATTCTTGTGCTCCTTAATTTTCAGCCTCGCAAAGGCGATTACTTTGTCCCAATGTTCAAATATCTTTCTGTGGGGACCAGGTACCCTGCGCATTATCCGAGGAAATGCGTTGTATAGCTAAGGAAAAGAAACTGAAAATGACTCAAAGACATTGTCCATGCAATAAATAAAGCTATTTCACAGACCATAAATTGACTGAAAGGGGTTCAGATACAATAATAAAATATGATAAGTAACAATACCGATTATTTCTACAGCCTGGTCTCCTCTACTTAGAATTTTCCAGTGACAAATACTAACCTTTCTGTTATCTAAAGATGCATTTTTTGCATTAGACTGTCAATAGCGTTGTTCAATATACTGAAATGCCACTTATTGTCCTTGGTCTGCAACTGATTTCTCTAAAGTGGTTACTTCTGTACCCCCCAACCCGGGCATGCTACTAGGCAAGCACCCTCAATGTTAAACTTTTTGTGTTTCATATCCTGTGAGGGTGATGCCAAAGGCTAAGGCTAAATTATACATATTATGCATTTACACGTCAATAAAACTGTCAGTTTTTCAAATCCACATAGGAAATCTTAACTGAAATAAGCTTGGGTTTACTGCTGCTACCACCACTACTGTGTAAGTGCTGCCCCAAGAAATACATCTGCTCAAATTAAAGATGTAAATAACTACAAACAGTATACCTGTGCCCAACCGCTTCCTTCTAAATACATGGTTTCATTTATTAACCTCAGCAGATCTTGAAATTGTCTGTCAGTGTACTCAAACCGATCACCAAACACCAGACAACAGATAACGTTTGAGACGGCGTTGTTGATAACAAACTGTGGATCAAATGGTTGGCCTAGAATCAGAAAACAAGAAAGAAACAAATAAACAAGAAATTGAGCTTACTAGGATCCTAAAAGAAGATCTCAGCTTCTGGTGGTGAGATCAGTGAGTCAATCATTCCCCCATGATTAAGATTCAAAACATCAGCTCAGACCCACAGCATCAGCTCAGATTGCTGCTGATTTTACCTTGTTCGTTCCCCAAGGCCTCACTCAGGCATTTTGTTTCTGCCTGGATGGAAGGCTCAAGACTCTTCTTGCCCAATCCAAAGTTCTTCAACGTCATGAGAGCAAACCTCCTCTGCTGCTTCCACGCGTAGCCATTGGAGGTAACCAAACCTTAGCATTACAAGACAAGAAAATCTGCCTTAAGAATTTATGAGAACAGCAACACAAATCTTAGTTAAAAAAATAAATAATAATAATAATAAAGTACAGTCGTTGCACAAAATGTGTCTCTTAACTGTCTGCTAAGAGTTTCCAGTTTTTGGCAAAATGATAAAACGGCTCACATCACAGGCCTCAGGGAAGAGCATGTGCTCGTCTGCCAGCTTGATATGGGCACTTGGCTGGTATGCCCAGCTGAAGCACTGGCTGTCAGTGCAGTGATGCCTTTGTGCGTAATTGGTCATAGCATCGCTTACAGCTCAACCAGTACTACAGGGTAAAAAGACAGAGTAGGGCTTCTGCATGGACGATTCAGATTTAAAGCTCCACAGTGTGGTGCATGGATGTTCCCCACCATCTCGGATTGAATCCAGGCTGCGTCTAGTAGAATGCACAGCAGAATATATGGTTCTTGAGATAAAGACCAGATACTTGTGTCCCCTAACAGGGGACAAAATTGAATTGTCAGGAGCAAATCAGATGTCTTTCTCTGACTCAGCTTTAGTTTTGCTGCAGGCTTCAGTGTCGAACAGAAACAAGCAGGCGGAGACACGTGTTACAGAGTACCACAGATCTACTGTACTCTTCTGAATTGGCCATGGGAATTGCCCACAAATGTGGGATCAAATAGCAAAACAGGCTCAGGCCTTCAATACCATTGAGTATGTTCGTCGGCAAAATATTCTCTAAATGTACTGTACTTCAAATAATCCAGGCTTTCGCTGAATACATTCAGGATAATACTTTTCAGGAAGTAAACAAACATTTTTGTCACATAATTATGACGAGCAACTTCGCTGATGTTTTCCTTCAACAACAACAATGACACAAAGGTGAATCATTTTACGACATTGCAGGAAATAGTACACAGTACACAGGAGGCAGGACGCAGTAGATAGGGCACTGATTTGAACACAGCCAACTGGACATTCCAAATTAGGGTGGGAATTGGACATTGCCTACAGGTGGGCACCCTGCAAAATCAAGATTATGCTGCATTGGTGGGATTATGGCAGCAAGTGAATACAATAAGAAAGGAGGTTGGAAAAATTGGGAGATGGTACAGTGAGCACTGGGCTTCAATACTGTACTTGCTAGCAGATAAACACAAAGCAACTAACAGTAATTCTGCCTAGAATGTCAAGAATGACATTACAAAACATTTTTAAAACTCTTAATGATTAATTTGATGAAACATTGTACTATCATGGCTACATTCTGCACATAGAAAGCAAATAATGATTAAAATATTTTATATTCAGTTCCCCATACGGAATTCATGAATTCATAAAAATAGCTACATAAATGGCTCAAAATTTTAAATAAAAAAAACCAAGATCGGTTACATTACCATTGTTATGGACGATGTCTTCAGCCAATGGGAATGAGGGCCGATCCACAAAATTTTCACCATGTTGAATAAAGGCCTCCTTGAATCGTTTCAGGCCATTTAGGACAACAATCTTTGTTCCCAAATGGATACTAAAAATGTCACCATATTGCTCAGCAAACTAGGGGGAAATAATTTGAAGTTATTCTTTCTCATAAATCATCAGCTACCACTACAAAATGGTACAGACCATACATGAAAGTTTTCGACACATCTAATTCAAGCCTAAATTCCATATTTTGCCTGTAAGAAACAAGTATTTGTCAAAGGTGTATATCTTTCATGTTTGGTCTCCTAAAATGGTGATACTATGTATAAAAAGGGTTATAATTCCTGCACGGTACAACCGATATGGATGTGAATATCCTCAAATTAAAGCTGACAGCCTGCATTTTAACTTAATATTCATCAATTCATCTGAACTGTGCTGAAGTACAGAGCCAAAACAATAAAAAGTCGGCCAATGTCCTCTTGCTTATACGGATTGTACTTTTTGCATGCTTTGATTTATTTAAGCTCATACATTTATATATTTGATCAACTTCAAACATACTGTAAAACCGCTACTGACCAGCATAAACTTATTTCGACTGTGGTCCTCATAATGAAAAGACGACATTGTATGTTTGCCATTCTTCAGAATACGTCAGGCATTGATATCAAATTATCAAAAAGGAGGTAAAACGTACATGAACGGATTAAAAATAAAAACTTGACAGCCAAAATGTAGACAAGCAAATGTATTAGCAAAACGTACCTTTGCCAACTGAAAATGAATTTTTGTAGGCTCAATACGAAGGAGGTCACCGATAAACGGCAATGCCCATGGTCCTGGTGGGAAGTTTTTCGGAGATTTATATTTTAAAATGTAGGTTAGAGTCAAAAACACAGCGGAAAAAATTAAACAAAACTTGGTTTGGACAAAATCCAAAAAAAAGAGTACCGAAATTGCGGCCATCGTGCATAAATAGCCTACCCAAAGCACAACACGAAGTAACTTTAACTTGAACAAACACACCTGTCGCAGACTGTCTATCAAAGGTTTTGTGGCGTTTTCCTCGTTCCGGGCTTTCGGGATTCCTGCTCCGCCCACAGAGCACAAACACACAGGAACGTATGTTTGTTCTCCATGTTAGGAGAACACTCGTTACGTCCCCTCCTAAGACCTGAATTTTGCCTGTCATGGTAAAGAATTGATATGATTTATAGAGAAAGGAACCGAGATACTAAACTAAATTTGGATTTGTCAGCTACATTTGGCTAAGCATATTCTCTTAGGCTCTTCGGCTAAGGAACAATGTCACGTTTGCATTTTGAATCTCTAATGAAACGTTTACTACATGTCTTTTATGAGTAAGGAGTCCAGTTAATCCACAGGTCAAATGACCCGGTATGATTTTACTTGCACTACCATCTAAATCCTCATGGGGCACTGTAGGCATTAAGCAATCACCTTACTGATAATACAGTTAGTTATTAACTGAAAATCAATCATAAGCGTGCCAAAACATATATTGTGATTGTGAAACAGGGGTGGGGTAATTGTGATTGTGTGAACCAATAAAATAAAATAATTCTTGACTCAGCTAGGTGTTGGTCTAGAAATCTAGACAACAAGGATGCTGGATGAAGTTCTTATTTGTTTGCCTACTTCAACTTTGGACTTAATAAACATCTATTAAAATTGGTTAGGACCAACAGGGACCACCAGTTAGCACACTGCTGCCTGCAGCAACAGGAAATATAACAAAAATATAGAATATAGAATTCTACCCAACAACCACCTCCTAGTCTTCCTCAAATTATTAATTTAAACCCACATGTACAAATTCCTCAGGTACTCTTAAAATGATGAGCTGTTTAAGAAATAGCTAAGTTAAGAGATTTTGCAAGTTCTGTTAACATGCCAAGCACCTCATTGTTTCCCACACTGAGCATTTATACCATTCAGATTAATCAATTAGATTTCAGGGGGGAAAAATTAAGCATATCTTTATTGTGGACTAGAAAAGAAGAGAAATAGAGTGCTGCCTAATGGTATTTCAGGTAGATTCCAGGTAATGAAAATGAAGGTGCACTTGAAGACAGGGTGCTTACAGAGTTTACAGGAGTAGTAGTTGAAGAAAGATATAAAAAAATTTGACTAAATTGAAACTTCAGGCACACATACGTGAAAGGAAATTTTTTTGAAAACCCTTTATTGTGGCAGCATATCTCCAGATATTAAATTAATAAACTGACCGGTTTCGACCTTGCTGGGTCTTCAACAGGGTGTAAACAAAGAATGGCTCAAGAGAAAGTATTCATATATTCCGACAGTCTATATATCCATACACATCTTTAAATGAAGGACCAAATGACTTTTTTTTTTTTTTTTTTTTTTACAGAAATCATGTTTAAAGTGAGTTAATTTACTCAGTGAGATTTTAAAATCTTGGCATGTTCGCCTTCTTTTGTGCTGTATCATCACACACCTCTGAACTGATTTTGTAGGGAACATACTGTACATGGTTCACAAGCTGAACATGGGGAAGGGTTATTCAACAATTCACAATCAAAGGCAATTGAGACAACATGATACATACTATGAAATACACAATAAACGTATGCAGCTCCTGCATAATATCAGGATGTTCAGAAAGAGCAAAACCCAAGGCATGACATGTATTGCCTAATTAGTGTGTCACAGTATATGTGGCTTGCAGAAAGATAAATACTCATGTTAACACACTGTAGGCCATGAAAAACAACAATATAGCAAATAAGCCGCTCACTTTAGGATAAACACAACAATCACATGACTCTTAATTAATTCCCTGGGGGAAATGTGTAAATTTTCTAAACCTCAAAGGCTTCATACAGCAGTACTTCATGATCCCTGTTGCGTCCTCTGCGATGTGGATCACTCTAAAAATAGCCGAAAACATGACATCTCTGCAATCGTCTGTGTGTGATTCCCATGTGCAACAATCACACACACTTAAATGTACAAACATCTAGTAAAAGCCTTCCCAGAAGAGCGGAGGTTGTTCAAGCAGAAAAGGGTGGATCAACCCCATATTAATGCCCATAAATTTGGATGAGATGTTGAATGTAAAACTTGTGACCATGTAGTGCAGATCTACAAAAATATGCTTTTTGGTGAAGGCAGGAGCACAAGCATTTTCCATTGCACATCTATACCCAGAACAATGTGGAACCTAGGTAGCTCCTGGAAAATACATTCTGGCTTCTGTTCCCACTAAAATTCAAGAACTGCGACAATTAGAATTTGGGGTGGAAGTGATTAAAAAATGAAATGCTTGGTTGTACGTAGTCTAACCTCCCCTTAAAAAGAAATTGGATGAAATAGGAGGCCCAGCGAGCCCACCGGGCAGGCTCGGCAACATTCCATACACGGAGCACAGAGGGGGCGTCAAAGAGGCTTTAAAGAGGATGAACAGGCTATAAATAATTTCAAATATCTACCAAATATTTTTAAATATTTTTATCTATTTTTTGATCAAAAGCTTTTATTTTCTACTAAAGAAATGTTATTTAATGTATAAGGCCAGAGAGACTTTATCCTCCCCAAAAGGGTGTCATTCAATCCAGTATGATAACATGCATAAAATAAAGATACTGTATATGTGAATTTGAATTTTGAATAAAATTTTGAATGAAATGGGCGTGTTTAAGCAATACTATAATAAGAGAGTATTTCTGCCAATAAGCATTCCCTCTCAAATGCAAGCTCTACTTACTTTTCAAAGCTTATACAAGAAAATCTGAATAATCCCCAGTTCCTATTCAAATCAGTTGCTGATCTAACTAATAATCATGCAGCAACTAAACCTCAAATACCAGCTTCTTGTAGCAGTAATGATTTCTTGACTTTCTTTTGTAGTAAAACAACAGGAATTAGAGAAAATATATCAATTTGAGGGTTTTCTCCCCACTGGGAGTTTTAACCTTATGTACTTGCTATTTGGGAGTTCAGGTCTGGTGTTTGCTCTCTTTGCTCTTTTTGCTCGTCACTTGCCTTGCTACTCTGTAAAGCATCTTTTTGACAGCTCTCTGTAAAAAGCGCTATACAAATGAGATTGAATTGAATTGAATTTTCCTGTTAAATCAGAATTTGTTTGTGTAAGGTATACAAACCTGTGCTCAGCGGGGGACAACACAGAGCTTGTAAGGTTTGGGGCAGTGTGTGACTCCCATTCTGTACTCCAGGCTAGGCTCCACTCCAGGGGGAGGAGAGAAGGTGAACCTCTGGAGGAGAGAGGTGAAGAAGAGGAACAGCTCCATCCGAGCCAGCTGCTCCCCCAGACACACCCTCTTACCTAAGAGAACCAAAAACACATGCAAAGATGCATTTGAGAATTGCATGCTCACACTTAAATACCACTTTCACTGATGATTACTTCAGAATTAGAAAATGAGAATGCATTTATGACTACATTGGTGAACATTTACCAAAATAAAACACTGTCTGCAGTCTTTCAATCAAATTTTGAGCAACAGCAAAAACATATTATTGGTAAATTGTAACTGGCTATAAGTACACAGCAGAAAGGATTGCACCTGCTGAAAATGGCATGAAGGCATCTCGTCTTCTGAAGTTCCCTTCGGCATCCAGGAAATGTCCTGGATTAAAGGTGTGTGGAGTCTCCCACTCACTCTCATCAAAGAGCACAGTCGTTAACATTGCCAGCACCATTGTACCCTAGAGCAGAAGGTCAGTTACAACATCAATCCCTGCCAATCTGCATTCTGACTACAGTCTCCTATGAGGGTCTGACTGCCATGTCTCCCCCTTTCCAAATAAGTGTTGCTATGATTCTTACTGATTAATACAATAAATCATCTTGAAAGAAAGTGTCAAACAATTTAAAAAAATACAATATGCTGAACAGCAGCATGCTGTAACAATCCACAGGAATGGCAGAGTCTTAAAGCACATGAATTTTGTAAATACAGTACAGACGTCTTACCTTTGGTATGATGTATTCTCCCATTTGTGTGTCTTTGACGGTCATACGGGCCACATTCAGGGGTAAAATGTTTCCCATCCTCTGAATCTCGTGGATCACAGCATCAGTGTAGGGCATGTTGGGTCTGTCTGCCATGGAGGGCAGACGTGACTGCCCAATCACATGGTCTATTTCTGCCTGCACCTTTTCTAAACATAAATACAACACAGCTACAACTGTCACATATACAAGTGATTGGGTCACATCGCTACAGTTATACCGATTGGTATAATATTGTTCCATAATCGATTTATTAAATATTATTTAGATCACATTTATGAATACAGTTCACTTTGTTCCTGATAATGCTTTCAGTTGTACTAAAAGACATTTCAGGACAAATGATTCAAGTAAAATGAAAAGTCTGTACTAATGGAGAGTGTAAATGATAAAATATTTGTTTATGGTATGGTCAGCTCCCCACCTTGTACATCAGGGTATTTGATCATGAACAACAGCCCCCAGTTCAGTGTTGTTGATGTGGTCTCAGTTCCACCCACAAACAAATCCAAAGTGCAGAAGCACAAGTTCTCTTCATTAAACCCTGCATCCATATCATTTTTGAACTGGGGAGAGAATATGAAATCAGTTGAAACTGCATGGAACTAAAACTGGAAATAATACATAATAATGATACTACTGTGAAAGCCTGAATCATTCTAAACTTCCATGCCCAGTTTGTATTATCTGAAGTGCACACTCAAAAGTGGTTTCTATTCCAGACACTGCAGCAATCCTGACCATTCTAATGGTTGGGAGTCCCAACAATAATAATAACAACAGCGAGTCATTCTTCCACATTCAGGAAGACACAGCAGCAATGTGACATGCCAACAGGTTTAAGCAGAAAAATAGCTTTAACCGTTCCCCGTTCGAATAGGGAGAAAAATAAAATTGGTTACAGTTGATACCTTTTCCACCTCAGCCAGGAAGCAGTCAATATAGTCTCTGGGTGCTGATGGGTCCCAGTCATTCTTGTGCTCCTTAATTTTCAGCCTCACAAAGGCGATCACCTTGTCCCAATGTTCAAATATCTTTCTGTGGGGACCAGGTACCCTGCGCATTATCCGAGGAAATACATTGTATAGCTAAGGAAAAGAAACAGAAAATTACTCAGAGCCACTGTCCACACAATAAACCAAGCTGTTTCATGGATGGCTATGAATGGATTGAAATGGGTTCAGATACAATCGTAACAATAATACAATAATTCTACAACCTGATTAACTCTGCTTTGAATTCTTCAGTGAAAAAACACTAATATCTAGCTGTTTTCTAAAGATGTATTTTTTAACGTATGCTGTCAGTATATACACAATAAGGTCAAAAGTATCTTGGCACCCCTTGGTCTAGAGCTGTTTTTAATGGTTTGGGGTAGGCACCTTAGTTCCAGTGAAGGCAAATCTTAACACAAGAAATGCATCTGCTCAAATGAAAGATGTAAATAACTACAAATAAGAGGTATACCTGTGCCCAGCCGCTTCCTTCTAAATAGATGGCTTCATTTAATAACCTCAGCAGATCTTGAAATTGTCTGTCAGTGTACTCAAACCGGTCACCAAACACCAGACAACAGATAATGTTTGAGACGGCGTTGTTGATAACAAACTGTGGATCAAATGGTTGGCCTAGAATCAGAAAACAAGAAATAAATCAACAGAAAGAAAATTGAGCTTACTAGGATCCTGACAGAAGATCTCAGCTTCTGGTGGTGAGATCAGTGAGTCAATAATTTCCCCATGATTAAGATTCAGATCAGCTCAGACCCACAGCATCAGCTCAGATTGCTGCTGATTTTACCTTGTTCGTTCCCCAAGGCCTCACTCAGCCATTTTGTTTCTGCCTGGATGGAAGGCTCAAGACTCTTCTTGCCCACTCCAAAGTTCTTCAACGTCATGACAGCAAACCTCCTCTGCTGTTTCCACGCATATCCATTGGAGAAAACCAAACCTTGGCATTACAAGAAAATATACTTTAACTTCAAGAATTTATAAGAACGGGAACATAAAGCATGTATCTTTGAACTATTCTCACAAGTCTGGCAATAGTTTCCCATTTTTGGCAAAATGAAGAAATGGCTCACATCACAGGCTTCAGAGAAGAGCATGTGCTTGTCTGCCAGCTTGACATGGGCTCTGCATATGAAGCACTGGCTGTCAGTGCAGTGATGAGCCTCAGGAATTGAGTCAGGAATTGAATTCTGACCAATACTGACCACTGACTAGGAGTCTTGTACACGTATGCACAATCAACCATAGCATGATTTAGTTTAATTTTGAATGAATGAATCATTGCATTTATATAGCATTTTTCAGAACGATCAAATTGCTTTACAGTGATGAGTGGGAACTCCCCTCACCCATGGCCAATGTGTAGCACCCACCTGGGTGATGCACGGCAGCCATTTTGCACCAGAACGCTCACCACACATTAGCTAAGGTGGAGAGGGAGAGAACATTTTCTTTTTTTTTAGCCAATTAAATCAGGGGATGATTAGGTGGCAAGTTGGAGAGAGCCAGATTGGGAATTTAGCTAGGACACTACATTTATTTAGCCAGGACACAAATTTTACTTCATTTGCACAATTTAAGAAATGAAAATATGATTAACAAAATAGATTTTACATTCAGTTCACCATGCCAAAGAATTCAAGAAAATAGCTGCTTAAATGTCTCAAAATAAGAGAAAAAGATTAGTTGCAGTACCGTTGTTATGGAAGACATCTTCGAACAATGGGATTGAGGGCCGATCCGCAAAATTTTCCCCATGTTGAATTAAGGCCTCTTTGAAATGCTTGAGATCACTTATGACAACAATCCTTAATCCCAAATGAATGCTATAAATGCCGCCGTATTTCTCGGCAAACTAGGGAAAAATAATAATAATTTATTATTATTATTTATTTCTTCAGAAGTCATCACTTAGAAACTGCAAATGACACAGATACACACATAAATAAGAGTTTATGTCACATCAAGTTCAAACTGTGTTTACATTCTGGACAGATGTGACTGCAAGCTAATCTATCGCTGCAACCCCGTGCAGCATTTCCGACACAAGCAACGCCGGAAGCGTCATCCTAAATGTCTTCTTATCGCGACCAGAGATCGTGACGAGTGCCTGGCCAGCAAGCATAGAAATCCGTTAAAGTGAAAACTGAAGTGAACCTCAGCCATATTTTTGGGTTAATGAAACTGACTGCACAGGCAAATATATTATTATTGAAAAATAACTGAAAATGCATGATAACAGAACAGCAACCCTATTCTCGAATTCCCCTTCTCAATCAGTGAGAATTCGTTCATGAAACCCAATTCTATAGAAAATTTCCACAATGCAATTCGCAAAACTGACCTTTGCCAACTGAAAATGGATTCTTGTAGGGTCAACACGAAGGAGATCACCGACAAATGGCAATGACCATGGTCCTGGTGGGAAATGTTTCGGAGGTTTGCGTTTTAGAATGTAGATAAGAGTGAAAAACACAGCAAGAAAAATGAAACAAAACCTGGCGTGGACGAAATCCAAAAAAGACAGAGCGGTCATTGTGGGTCGAGCGGGCTATTTCAGTACACGTTTTGCTGGTGGGAATGTAAAACTTACACACGCCTGTTCACAACCTGGCTGTCCAAGGTGCAATAGTGCTTTATTTACGCAGCTCTTTCAGAAATTGTGCTCCGCCCAAAAAGAATAAGTACACAGAGAAACGAGTCATGAAACCATAATTCGTAAATAATTGATATATTTTCTAGATAGAACGAATAACAGGGATTAAATTAAATTTGGATTTGTACATTTGGCTAAACTATTCTGTTTGGCACATGAAGAATGTCACAGTGTTTGCATTTTATCTCTTTTATGAGTAGGAAGTTATCTTTTTATCTAGCACACATGACCCAACATGATTTAAACTTGCATAATCTGCAAAAACCCCCATGGGGCATGAAGGCATTGTATTGCCACAATCACAAGACTAGTTGTGCAACAAGTTTCAGAAGAGTGTGATTGCACTTTTCACTGTATAATGTGGCATTTGGCCCGGCAGTGAACTGGATTGGCCTCAACTGTGCTGGCTGGTGGAGAGAGCACACGCACTAACTACTAACAGCTATCAGCCAGGTGTGTTTAAAGGTGTGTTGCTCTCTACTGTTCGGGGTATTTAGCGGACGCTCTTATCCAGAGCAACTTACACAACTTATTACATAGCATTGACCTTGTATCTAATTATACAGCTATATATACACTGAAGCAATGCAGGTAAAGTACCTTGCTTCCTGGATTTGTACCTCTGACCTTCAGGTTACAAGACCAACTCCTTACCCATTATGCTACAATGCCGCCCACTGAGCACAACAGAGAAACTGAACTGCTGATGAAAAGCAGGAGGAGCTGGTCTGCTGAAAAGCAGGCTAGCTACGAGCGGTGAACTGAAGTAGTTGCCGCTCAGTTTTGCTTCCTTTTGTCTTTGTTATTTTAGTTTGTTCTTTTAGTATATATATATATATGGGCCATGTTTTTTTTGTTTGTTTGTTTTTTTTTCTTCTTTCTAATATATTTCTCAGCCTCATACTGGCTTCCTTGACTCTGGCACAACTGGTACTCGTGTTGATAAACTTACAACCTACAAAGTGAAACTGTTCCTTATTCCTGCATCACATTGCTGTGTCCTGAATTGTACATGGAAGTAAATTTGACTTTATGACTTTGAAAGTCTTGGCTGATGTGTGTGCCATCTGGTGGCAAGATGGTGAATGTTTGGAGAAAGCATATGAACAACAGAAACAATTTCATCCAAGCCAGTGGTTCTTTTGGACAGCAGAAATTTTTTTATGTCACCCATTCTGGGACAGAGCGAATCTGAGCCTCCATTTTGAATCATTTTATAATATACTGTATGTTTAATACATTATCATGGGAATTGAACCCATGAACCCTTTTATGAGCCCATAAATCCGTTTTACTCTTTAACCAAAACAGATAAAAATACTAAATATTTGTCTGTGTCAGTGACTGCAGGATAGCATTGGTACAATTAAATGATTGCTCCTGAGGAATGGGGTAATAATTACTTGAGGTCAAAATTATGTCTGAATACAAATCATGTTGTCCATATACACAATTTGAAATCAATGTTTTCCAATGTACTTTAAAAACATACAATTACACTCAAAGCAAAGGAAAAACACATCAGAATTTCTCTCATTTGTTTACATATGTTTTACTGTAAAATCTCCAACATTTCTAGTACACTCCCTGTCAAATGTTGTGGCATCTTATGTGCATGTTTACATTTGAACTAAAGCACATTTTTCACTTCTGGTCCTGTTTCAGTCACTGTACATACAGTATGACTAGCCCGACCGCTAATGGTTGCTTGTTGAGAAATCAGCGATTGGAGACGCAGATCTGGAAAGGCTTTGGGGACTGCGTGAACCCAAGCTGACTCTCCAGACTCAGCTCCACGCCGGGGGGAGGGCAGAAGGTGAATTGCTGGAGAAGGTACGTGAAGATCAGGAACAGTTCCGTCCGAGCCAAATGCTCCCCTGGACACACCCTCTTACCTGACGATGAAAAACATGGTTTCAGGTTTTTACCAGGAAGTGTGATAATGGGCTAAATTATTTCTCCTTGGCTTGCCATTATTAGAGTGTACACACAATGAGAATGGCCTCAAAATGCTTCGGTAAATTCTATGTAAAACGTTGTGCAAGTCGCTCTATCATCTGCTAAATGCCTGCAATGTAATGTAATGTCAAAACAACCAGACGATGGAGTGAATGGCAAACGTGAGAACGGAAAGACGGAGACCCACCAGCTGAAAAGGGAAAGAACGCCTCTCTTCTCCGAAACCGGCCATGAGAATCCAGAAAATGACCCGGATTGAAGGTGTCCGGTGTCTCCCACTCGTTTTTGTCATTCAGCACAGAGGACAGATTAGTGACCACGACTGTACCCTGCACGCCAGGAAATAACAATGATACATGCTTCTTGGATTGCAAAGTCCCAGTAAGTAGTATTCATTTAATGACGTAATTCCCACCCGCACTGTAGGGTCAGCCTTCTGTCTTGAAGTACATGACAAACTCTCCTTTTCAACCATTACTCACCATGCCGTTACATTCTTGCATTCATTCCTTTAGTTAAAAAGTACTGCTGCATGGTTCTACATTGGTAAAAATTACATCTGGTATTTTCAACAGTCTAAAATAATTGCTGCTAAACTATTCAATACAACATAATTCAACAGTCTAAAATAATTGCTGCTAAACTATTCAATACAACATAATTGTTGTACGTCGCTCTGGATAAGAGCGTCTGCCAAATGCCTGTAATGTAATGTAATGTAATGTAATTCATGTGGATGATTTTTAAGACTAACATTTGTGTCATTATCTCTTGAACAATCAAGATAGATTTGTCCCACCTTAGGTAGACAGCATCCTCCCAGTGTTGTGTCCTTGCTGGCAATCCTGGCCATATTCAGGGGCACAATGTTGCCCATCCTCTGTATCTCATGGATCACAGCATCAGTGTAGGGCATGTCACCTCTGTCTGCCAGGGTGGGCTGCCGTGATTGGCCAATTACTCTGTCAATCTCAGCCTGGACCTTCTCTGTGAGATCAAATTGAAGCTGAAACTTTTTCCCACTGAAAAACTGAACAATTAAGTAAATAATAGAAAACATAATATTTAAAAAAGATTTATCACTGGCCTGTATTAATTGTTTCACATTAATATATACCGAGGAGGTAATTATTAAGTAGGTATAGATGTTTAGGTGTTATACTAGTTAGGGTAATATATCCAACATGATGATATGGTCACCTACTCTGTACATTCATGTACTTCATCATAAAGAGAAGGGCCCAGCGCATAGTATTGGTTGTAGTCTCTGTTCCTCCTTCAAACAAGTCCACAGTGCAGAATACCAAATTCTCCTTATTGAATCCAGCCTCTGTGTCATTCTTCCTCTGGGAGATACACAATGGTTCAATATAAAAATAGTTCTTGAGCTTCTCTGCTATACAACGGAAGACAGCGCTTCTGTGCATTACAAGAAGTAGTGAAAATTCCACTTTTTTGAACACTGGGTGAAACTAAGATTTAAGACAACTTCCAATGAGAATCCTAACAAAATGTGCGTTCAGTGTGTATCAGCCCTGGATGTTATGCTGAGCTGGAGATTGCTGCGTAACCTAAAGGTCTGCTCAAGCTGAAGGCTGCTAAAATGATTTTCTGCAAGCTATTTATCTGCCACAGATATTCGCTAACATGCTAAAATCCTGATAATTTACTGAGCATCAAACAGAAATATGATGGCATCCACTGTGTGTGTGGCCTTACCTTTTCTATCTCCATTAAGTAGCAGTCAATATAATCACGAGGGTTAGATGGATCCCAGTCCTCTACGTGCTTGTCAATCTCTTCTCTCAAGAAATTTGCAAGTTTTCCATAATTTGAGATGATGGTTTGGTGAACACCAGGAAAATATTTAAGGAGCCTTGGGTAGGAATCATAAAGCTGAAAGACGGTAAAATTTTGACGTAAAAA
This sequence comes from Anguilla anguilla, assembly GCF_013347855.1. Classification (NCBI taxonomy): domain Eukaryota; kingdom Metazoa; phylum Chordata; class Actinopteri; order Anguilliformes; family Anguillidae; genus Anguilla; species Anguilla anguilla. Next base: position 59,681,378 of record NC_049204.1, on the reverse strand, counting down.
CTTGGGACTTTTAAAGGCTTTTATAGAGTGCCGTATGGTCTTTATTCTCAGTAAAAAAATAAAACTGAAAGAATTTCACAGACAGCATCACATTTACGCTCATTAGATGAGTAAATGTTGTGACACATAATTATTGTGTTCATTCAGCTAAGGTGTTTTATTTTTTATTTTATTTTTTACATAGTACCACATTGAGTAAATAATACCTGGGCACCAGCTGAGCCAGTTAAGGAGACAGATTCAGCGCTCATGCGTAGAAGCTTCTGGAAGCGTATGTCCCCATATTCAAAGCGACGACCAAACACCAGAACCCCAATGATATTGGCGACAGCATTGTTCAATTTTTCATGGGGGTCGAATGGTCCTCCTGTGGATCCAGATAAGGGCTGTTCACTTTAGACTGCATTAAATTATGAGACGGGCCCTTTTAGAATCAATCATTAAACTTGAAATAGCAAATGTGTAAAGACATTCTAAATGCTACCGTGTGCATTATTCTGCATTATTAACCAAGTTAGAGGAGGTGACTGCATTTGAAATGTGAAAGGAATCTGCGGTACATTTAGCAAATTACATTTATATTTAACCTTCATATTAAATAACATGTGATTGTGGCAAAATGCAAAAACGGCACTGTTTCTCCAGCACCTCCTGTACTCCACAGGCAGTTACCCTGCTCTTCTCTGATGACCTCGCTGAGGAAGTCGCACTCCTTCAGAATGTGGAACTCCAATGTCTTCCTGCCTTCTCCGAAGTTCTTTAAGTGGGCCAGGGCGAACTGCTTCTGCTTGTGCCACACGTATCCGTTGGTAAAAGACAAACCTTGACCGTAAGCAAACGGGCATTAGCGAGGCAGCCAAAACGACCAGCTCACACTGACAAGAGGGGGACCGCGTTGCAAAAGCACGTGCTAAATTGTTTGTATTCATTACTGAATTCGAAACTGGTGGCCTGATGACACCGGGTACGTAATTGGAAGCAGGTGAGAACGGCTTATGGTAACCCCGATTCAGAACGTGCGGCACACCTACGGGGCGTGGTTTGCACTAAATAGTGTAGATCAGTGGTGTCAAACTCGTTGCCATGGAGGGCCGTGTGTATGCAGGTTTTCATTCCAACCAATTAGTGCTGCCTTAATTGAGTCCAATTACTCATTCAGCCATATGCGTTTAACTGCATTGAAGCACAGAATATAAGAAAATTTTTATTTAGACAATGCGGGTCACCATAGACGTCGGGTCACCATTGTGCACAAACCTGCATCCCTAATTCAGCAAATAATTTAACTAATTATATAATCAAGATTTGAGGCTGGAATGAAAACCTGCATACACACGGCCCTCCATGGCACGAGTTTGACACCACTGGTGTAGATGGAGCTTGTGCATATAGCATTTGTTGTGCAAACTAGACGGATCAGAGCTCGCACACAAAGTGGTCTTCTTTTTATTTTAATGATGGCTTATGTGCACTTACCGTGGCCTTTGTAGATTTCATCAAACAGAGGACTCACAGGACGGTCAGTGAAACTCTGTCCCTGATTCACCAAAGCCTCCTTCACCGTCCTGAAGCCTGACACAAACACCGTCTTCTCACTGCCCCTCCTCAGACTGAAGACACTGCCATACTCCTCAGCAAGCTATTTGACATTATTATTTTTTGTTTAAAAAAAGCAAAAGAGTTCATCAGAATCCACTCCCCTGGAGACATGCTACAGCATACTGTGACATCCACATGCAGGCTAAATTCACAAAACTTAGATTCACATGTTGGCGTAAACCAAATGACTCAGTACATTAGTTTAATCAACAATGCCCGACGACTCTGGACGTTTTACATTAATTGTATGCTGAAGAATAAAAAAATGTAAAGTATCTTTAAACCTTACCTTGTCCATGGTCTTATAGTCAACACCAGTAAAAACATTTCCCAAAAAAGGCAGGGGCCATGGTCCTGGCGGGAAATTTGGTGGGTTCTTATTCCTGATAATATCGGCCACAAGTAGGATCACAAAGCAAGTTAGCAGGCAGCCCTTAATATCCAGCCATGCCAGCAATGTGTATACAATCATGGTAGATGGGGTTTTCAGTGCTGAGAGAGAGGTTCTGAACTAAACTGTGCTTCTGTGGGGGTTCATTTACTGTTAATGTGGCTAAGCTTCAGTTCTGTTTGTGCATTAAGCAGCTTTGAGAAATGAAACAAATTTTAAAAATCAAGTTGGAATCAAACGTTCTTTTGAAATCTTGCTGCCCTGCTGGGATAAAAAAAAAAGTTCAGGAAAAAGGTTGTTGCACTCTATAAACTAGGGTAAAGGGGATTTGTACTGTGAAGATGTGTCGGCAAAAAGTAAAATAAATCAGATCAGAGAGGAATTGCACGGTCTCCTAGTTCAGAGTGAACAAAATCCTCGGTCACCTGCCCTGAGACACAGTTGGCTTTGCCGTTACATAGTACCTGGGGTGAAAAGGATGTTTTCAATAGTTTTCAATATTATTGAATTTAAGGAAGAGAGCTGTACTTTCATAACGGCAGCTGTGTGATTCGTATTTAGATTTGTGAAGTCAAACAAAAGCAGGCGCACTTCCCCTTTAAATCGTGCAAGCATTTGTTGCTGTTGGAATAGAATCCGGAAAGGATTATGAATGACCTTTGTTTCCTTACATTGTTTTCTCATTAAACCTGGGCGTACCACCCCTTAGAGAAACAGTGCAGAGCTATGCTGGCAGGTTTGGGGATTAGGTAACGCGCTTGCCTTGGATGACCCAATCTGCTCAGTGCAGCAGCCTACTCTCTGTCTGATAACATATTAAAACAGCCTCACTTCCTATGCAAACTATGCCCATAATGTATTACAAACACATTTATAATAAAATACATAAAGCAATCAAAACTTTACTTAAATGGGTTTGTGATGAAATTATAACACATCACAATAGTCAAATTGCATTATGAGTGGTGTGCAGCTCACATAAAATGTTCAAAAGCATGACACCAATGTGCATAATTGTGTACTATGAGTTCTGCTACAAAATATATTTTAGTGACTAGAACTTTAGGGACTAGAATTTGACCTTATATACCATAATCTTTGGAAATGTATCATAAGAATTGGTACATGTCATTATAGGCCACCATGTGTATCTATACAGTATTAAGGCATATATTGCATGACAACCCAATGTAGACATGGAATCTACAATTAAAACAACACATGTGCATCATTACATAATTATGTCTATTAAATTTACTTTAATTATATATAATGACTATTATACGTGCTTAAAGTGGTTAGTTATTCTTGGCACTGATGGTACATTTGATGAATTTACCAATTCCAATTAAGTATAGATGAAAACTTGGTGAGAATGTGAATATGAGTATTCCTTGGTGAATCACTTGTTGTGAATGATTAATGAAAAACTTTAGTAAGTACACAATTCTTTTTGCCTTGAAGCTATTTATTAACGTTATGCCAAATACTGTACAGATCAAGTTAGTAGAGTTCAGTTTGGACTGGAGTGAACTTTTTGTTAAATATTAATGTATAGTAGTTAAGGTAAGTGTCAAAAGATCTACCAAGAATGTTCACATTATTGCCTGTTCAGTGTTACCACAGGCACTCTTTCATTGACTGAACTGAACCGGTTTTAAGTGCAAAGATGTGTAGAAAACAATGAAGTGAAAAAGTATGTGCCCCTTTCCGATTTCCTTTTGTTGCATATTCGTCACACTGAATAGTTTCTGATTTTTACACAAAATGTAATATTAGACAATGGGTAACTCAATATTGCATAAAATTTTTACAAAATATTATTTCATTTATTTAATGAAAAAAGTTATCAAACACCCATCACCCATGTGAGAAAGCAGTTGCCCCCTTAATTACTCAATTACTTACCTTAAATTTACCTTAATAACTTTTTCACATGGGTGATATGGGTTTGATAACTTTTTTCATTAAATAAATGAAGTAATACATTTGAAACTGTTTACTCAGCTTCCCTAGCTTTGTCTAATATTACATTTTGTCAAAATATCTCCAAACCAATGAGTGTGACAAATATGCAACAAAAGGAATTCAGGAAGGGGGCAAATACTTTTTCACAGCACTGTATCTTAACATACCCTCCTGATGCCATGTATTAGTATAAACAAAGGAGAGACAGTACCGGCAATGCATAAAAATTTTATTCCTTTTTTTATTCCTTCAACATTCTGATATGTTCTTACTTCACAGTCCATGAAGTCAGTTTATTGAAACAAATAAATCTGAAAAATAGTAGGTATAAGATTAGAATACTAGATTATAAAATTTTTTTAATGAAATGTAAAACTGAAACTTAGTGACAATGTTTGAGTTATGTACAATATCACTTAATACTATCTGTAATGTGTACAACTGTGCTATTTTTTTTCTAAGCCTACAGTACATTTTTGTTGAAAACTACTGTACTGATTCGGTTGTCTGTATCCTGGTTCTTTCCTCACATCTATGCTGCAGTCCTCCACCGTTGGCCCCAGTTAAATTCTACTATTGTTTTATTCACCATGTTTTAAAGTAACCTATATATTACAATATATAGTACTATAATATATTACATGCAATATATTTTGGCCTATTGTGATTGGGTGAAAAAAGAGCATAAGAATAGAACTTTAGCGATGAATGAATGTAGCCTGCACCTAACATTGTCGTCATGATTTTTCTATAGGTTCTGAACAATGCGTGCAATTTTCCCCTTAGCCACTGCTGCTGTGTCGAGGGTTAGCGGTCCAAGGCACACATAAGGAAAGACCCTGGAGAGTATGTGAAACCAAGCTGACCCTCCAGGCTAGGCTCCACTCCGGGGGGAGGAGCGATGGTGAACCTCTGGAGGAGAGAGGTGAAGAAGAGGAACAGCTCCATCTGAGCCAGCTGCTCCCCCAGACACACCCTCGTGCCTGAAGATTATGTGGCAGCAAGGAACAAAACAGAGAGATATGTAATCCTTATTTAGTTACAAATCATGGTTTAAATTTGGCATAAATCTTACATGAAAATACATCACAGAGCAAGCTGATGATGACCATACTGTGTAACTCCATAACCATTTTCTCTAAAGAATACAAATACTTGAGAATGGAGATCATACAGAATTCGGAAATGCTCATAACCTTGAATGTAAAATTTTGTAAAAAGAATTTGAATACTTTATATTAGCTTTATTTTTTATAATAAAGCTAATATAGAGCTTTATAATACATATTTATATAAAAGTTTCTTCTGCTTACATGCTCCATTCATTTGACAGGTCTGTCCATAACTTTGAGTTTCTACTGTATTTACAGTAATTAAGAGGAATAATGGTGATAAATACCAAAAAAAAAAAAATCATTACAAAAGAGCATGGGAGAAAAGTAAGACAGCGTATACATTCAGAAATAAAAATAAAACATGCCTACAGGTTAAATGAAGAAATTAAATACTACTATTTACCTGCTGAGAAAGGAAGGAATGCTTTCCTTCTCTGAAACTTGCCCTGAGAATCCAGAAAGTGCCCAGGATTGAAGGTACCCGGAGTCTCCCACTCGTTTTTATCATTCAGCACAGAGGAGAGACTGGTGACCACGGTCGTGCCCTGCGCAGAGGAGCAACGAGAAACAGGCTCGCAGCACATCAACTTCTTCTAAAAATATGGGGGGTGGGGGGGGGGGGGGGGGGGGCTGGTGGCTGCTAAGGTGTCCTCCATGCTGACCAGGTAGGTACAGTTGATATTACAGGTATTCCTGTGTGTCATGTGTGAAAAGGGGAAAGGACTGTACAATTTCTATGGGCGTTAACTATTTTGGGGGGGGGGCTTGGTTCACACACTCACCTGACAACACTTTTTTTTCTTTCCCCTCCCTTCTGTGAACCTTTCATTTGCTTGTTTTTTATTCTTTTCCAATGTGACAATATTTTCTGTCTCTTTTTTGTTGTTGCAACCAAGTTTTTTTTTTCTTCTAGTGCATCAGTTCATATATTTAACAGATTGCGTATCAAGTAATATTATTGTATTTAAGAGTTAAATTCGCATGAGCAAAAGCTTCACTGAAATTGAGTGCAAACTGATAAATGCGAATTCACCTCTGGAATACTCTGTATACATTTCACTTCACCAGATGTACCTCCTTCTGTGTCTATAGACACGCCCTTTTACAATTTTAGAAAATAACAAAACAACAAGATCCCAAGATAAAACCATGAACACAAGATTTTGGTTTCATCTCCAAATTCTATGATAAAAAATACATTAAAATACATTTAATATACATAAAAATATTAGATTTTCTGGATAAAAATGTATCGGTGAAAATATTGATGGAGCCAGAGATGTATTCCACCAACTGGTGTGAAATGTGTTCATAGTTTGCAGAACTAATTCTTTATGTTTTCAGTATTTTCTTTCATTCACCTTTGGTATAAAATGTCCCCCTAACATTGTATCTTTACTGGTCATTTTAGGGAAACCCAGCGGCACAATATTGCTCATCCTCTGAATCTCATGGATCACAGCATCAGTGTAGGGCATGTTGGCTCTGTCTGCCATGGTGGGCTGCCGTGATTGGCCAATTACTCTGTCAATCTCGGCATGGACCTTCTCTGTGAGAGCAAGCAGTGAAAAACAGTGATGTCACAGTGAAAGCTCACAGTACAATCTATCAGAGACATACAGTATTTGTCCAGTGTACCCTGAAGATGTTTCTTGCTAGTACAATGTTCTCAGCCTGTACCATAACTTTCAGTGCAATCACTGGACAGATATAAAGTGTCAAGAAAATACAACACATAGTTTAGATGTGAAAGCAAAAGTACATTACCTGATTTTAAGACCTGGATAATTATGATTCATTCAATGATCTCCATGAACAGGTGGAAATGTCATTTAATTTAAAAAGATCTTCACACCAGTTCCATGCTGTACATTGCTTTTTCACACACAGCTGAAACTGCAGCCATGTTGAAAAGGGGTCAGTTCTTTCTGAAAGTTTAATTGTCATTGTTTCGGTCGGTAATTTGCTCACAATTTTAGCACTTGCTAGGTTTAAAATGACTAGTAAATTCTCAAAAACTCACAATATTTAAATATCCCAATTCCAATTCCAGAGCTCAGGAACATGCACAAATTAAAAGATCTACAAACACCTACTCTGAATCTCCGGGTACTTCATCATGAAGACAAACCCCCACCGCAGTGTAGTGGCAGCTGTCTCTGTCCCAGCCTCAAACATGTCCAGAGTGCAGAAGGCCAAGGTCTCAGTATTGAAGCCGGCTTCAACGTCATCTTTTTTCTAAGAGATTGGAAGTTTTCAAAAAGGGAGGTCTCAGAAGAAAAAAAAAAAACTGACCTGATTTAGTTACACAAATTTGTTTAAAAACCCTGCATATATCTACACAGGTTTGGACGCACATGCAACACATTCAGGAGATGACCGTGACAAACACCCAGTGTGGTTCTACTGGAAGGACTTGCATGATAACAAGATCTAACTTTGCAGGTTGGACTATTATACTGTAGTGATTTCACCTTACCGCCTCAATCTCTCCCAAGTAGGCGTCGATGTAGTCTCGAGGATCAGAGGGATCCCAGTCTTTCTTGTGATTCTCTATCTCTTCTTTCAGGAAAGCAATGATTTTAGCGTAGTGTGAAAAAATGGTTTGGTGGGGTCCTGGCAAGTACTTCATAAGTCCAGGAAAGACATCGTAAAGCTGAAAAGGAAAAACAACAGCACCAAAGTTACATCTGTTGGCTGTTTGATGTTACTACACAATGCAAATGGTAAATGGTAAATGGACTGCATTTATATAGCACTTTTATCCAAAGCGCTTTACAATTGATGCCTCTTATTCACCCATTCACACACACACTCACACACCAATGGTGTAAGGCTGCCATGCAAGGTACCAATCAGCTTGTTGGGAGCAATTAGAGGTTTAGGTGTCTTGCTCAGGGACACTTCGACACGCCCAGGGCGGGGGATCAAACCGGCAACCCTCCGACTGCCAGACAACCGCTCTTACCTACCGAGCTACGTCGCCCCCCAATGCCATGTTGACGTTCAGGTCCAGGTTCAGGCAAAGTGATTAAATGTGAAAGTACAGTCAAGGATCATAGCTCATTCACAGCAGTTCACGAGTTCCATAACCTCAAGTTTTACCTGCTGAGTTTGGGCAAACAAAAACCGACAAGACTTTACTGTACCAACCTGAGCACGTGCAGTTCCGAATAAGAAAATGGCTTCTGCGTCCAAGCGCAGGAGAGTCTGGAAGCGCGTGTCACTGTAGTCAAAACGATGTCCAAACATCACAGAACAGATGACATTGGCAACTGCATTGTTCATTATGAACTGGGGGTCAAAGGGTCTCCCTAAGGTCAAAAGAACAAAACAAATGTAATTCTTGTAGAGAAGCTAATATGGAGAGTAAAACCCATAGAGCTGATTCCTATGATAAAACAGTACAAAGAAATGTTATAAATTCCCTGCATGAGTAATTAACATAATATGAGAGACCAAAGGCTTAGTTCATTTTCACTGCAAATAATAATACAATAAAATGGTAATAATAATAATATAATGACTATAACACCAATATATTAAGCAGAATGAAAACCAAAATGGTTTTCCAAACAAAATGGCAAATCCCCAACCAAGTCAAAAGAAGTAATTATTGAAGAAAAGCGTGATACAAAATGAACAGAACTGAAAAAAGCCCAAGCATTTTCAGTGCGGCAGTTACCCTGTTCCTCTTTCACAGCCTGGCAGAGCCAGTGGCACTCCCCGAGAATGCAAGTCACCAGGGCTTTTTTGCCTTCTCCAAAATGTTTCAAGTGGATATTTGCAAACCTCCTCTGGTTCTTCCACATGGGTCCATTGCTTAGAATTATACCTTGATCAAAAAAAAAGACAGCAGATTCCGAAAGGAGACACTGCTACCTATCACCCCCACAGACACAATCATGCACACACGCCTAGTGATTACTATCTATTGAAACAGCATCCCATTTTGTTGATTCCATTGGCAAATAAACCTGTTAGAAGCAATGGGATGAGTCTGTACAATGTGAATACCACTACATTAATTCATTTCTCGAGTACTGTTAAAAAAAGCATTAAGACAAAAAAAGAGCATACATTAGTGTTCAGTAGCTATTGTACTTCTGACCATAAACAAATGTGTGCATACTTAACAATCTGAAACACTTATTTCCTTTGCAGAAGCCCCTATACAGGACAACTGAAATAGTGTAACTTACATTTTATATACTACTTATTGGTAAAAACAAAATGTATGTCAGCAATGATAATGTTGCCTTTCTAAATAAATCACCAGAATCTAACGAAGTAACTTTCTGGTTACAAGTTTCCGAACAAACTCCGGTTACTTACCAAGCCCTTTAAAAACTTCATGAAAAAGAGGAATTACGGGGCGGTCAGCCAGGTGTTCTCCCTGCGTAACCAAAGCCTCCTTCACCATTTTATAGCCTGATACAACAACAATCTTCTCACTGCCCTTCCTCAGACTGAAGACACTGCCATACTCTTCAGCAAGCTATAAATGTTCAATACAAAATCAATGTTAGTACTTTGCTTGTACTGCACAAAATGTATATGGATTTTTAAACATATATATATATATATTTATGTCTCTTACCTTATCAATGGTCCTGAAGTCTAAACCGAAGAATACATTACCTAAAAACGGCACTGACCAGGGCCCTGGTGGAAAATTTGGTGGAGTTTTATTCTTCAAGATATAAGATATAAGTAGGAACACAAGAAGGAATATCAGGCAGTCGCCGATGTTAAACCACGCCAGCAATGCGTGTTGTAGAGTCATGGTTGATATTATGTAGCACTGACAGAACAGTACAGGTACGATCTGATCTGTGAACAACTGAATAAAAAACGAAGCAGGGACAGGTTAAATTAGTAGCGGCTGCTAAGCTGAAAATTAATGGGGCGGGAAACTTACCCATAAACCCCTGAAGAGTATTTCTGAATGTTCTTTTTTCTTCAAAATTCTAATTCAGTCACTTTTTTATTTATTTTTTACTTCAAAAATAAACGTATTAGTGCAGGCAACTTATTTTAACAGTTCCTAGTCATTATTTTGAGTGTGGAACCTACTTAGCTATCAGTTTCAAATGTGTAATTACAAGTCAAACCAGCTTAAATTTGTAATCTACGTAATCATTACTTGAAGTGTGATCTGATTTGTGACCTGCCTTTTAAGTAACATTTTCTCACATTTTATAATTAGCAACAGAATTTTTCTGATCACTTACTGAAAATACCGATGTACAGTTAAATTCTGCTTAAAAGGTTGCTTATTTACTTTGATTTCAAAATTAAAAAAAAAAAAAAAACCAACTGTCATTTTATACCTGATTTGGTGACACCCACATGTCAAACAGAATCAGGTATAAATATGTATTTGTTAGCAGCAGTGCACAACAGACAATGACAAAACTGAAATAGTCTTTTAACCTCAAAGTTTAGAAGTTCGGACAAAATAAGCAATTTCAATCATATTCGCCAAAACAGCTGCATTTTAAAATGTGATTATTATGCTTGTGTGCGCGGATGCGTGTTTGTGTCAGCGTATGTAGGCTATAGTATAGTCTTACTCGGTGCTACTGGAACGGAATTGATCTTATCTCGGTTAGCTATCTGACTCCAAAATTATGTTTAACCTCTCATATGTGCAAACACATATGCACATAATGAGACTGCAAGTGATCCACAAGTACTGATCGCTATCTTGATAGAGGCGGACGTGCCCCTGGCGTGTGCTGCCTGCATAAACGCAATTGTGTATCTTGTCACGGCTAGTGTTTAGGCGAGTGACTAAGTACATTTCATTGTTTGTAACAGTTTGGTAAACAATGGTTGTTTGGGTCCAGTTTCGAGAAAATGATAAGAAAATATACATAATTTCAAAATCTGTTCAACGATCGTTAGTCGAGTTTCAAAATACCATCGGGGAAGTTTTATTTTGCTCTCAAAAGTCTGTTATTCACCATTCACTTGGAGTCCCAATGTTTTGCCCACAACATGCGCAATGCAGGCTTTTATACTTTCAGGGCTTCACAACCCTAGTCTAGCTGAAGGCGTGCTTTCCTGTCTTGTTAAATATGCATGCCTGTGGATAAGCATTTTATGTAGGTGTCTCCACAGGACATTAACGATCTCGCCACCAGATGGCACACAGGTCAGCCTGGACTTAAGTACGGACAGACTTCATGCCTTAAAGCCGTCAAAAAATCACTGCGTCACTTCCTTAACTAAAAATCTAAAAAGGAACGAGCTTCACCTTATAATCGTCGTGAACCGTTTGTATTAATTGCACTATTACACTAAACTTGTATTGTTGGATGCCTGTTATTTGGATTAAGTTAAAAAAAAAAAAAGGGTAGCTATTCTTTTGGTTTTCATACTGTAAATTGAAAATTGCTGTAAATGTGCAAAAGAAATAAAATATGATCTGCCATTTGAAATCAGATGGGGAGATTGTTTTGGGATTTCTAATTGAAGTTACATGCACATCCTGTAAGCTACACTGGATAAGGTAATGGAAATGACCAAATAAAATCCATCCATCCATTATTTATACCCACTTATCCTGGGCAGGGTCGCAGGGGGTGCTGCAGCCTATCTCAGCATGCATTGGGCGAGAGGCAGGATTACACCCTGGACAGATAGGATCACACACCATTCACTCACACACTCGTATCTATGGGCAATTTAGAGTCTCCAATTAGCCTCCATGCATGTCTTTGGACTGTGGGAGGAAACCCATGCTGACGTGGCGAGAATGTACAAACTCCACACAGAAAGGCCCAAGCCGAGATTCAAACCCACAACCTTCTTGCTGTGAGGCGACAGTGCTTCCCACTGCACCACCATGCTGCTCCACCAAATAAAATATACATTTAAATAATTAAGTGAACCTTTGTTTTTGTTTTTTTGTCTTTTTTATCCTCATGTGGTTACAGTACTTGCTGAGAACAATCAGATAATTTCACTGTACAAGACACAATGTTTCCTCACAATATAATTCAGTTGCGACTCCATGTCTGTTCAGAAAGTCAATCTGGATGTTCTTACAATATATCGTACATGTAAAGATGTAATATGTTGTGCATTCTCGCGTGAGTCCGCCTGAAGCATAAATAAGACTTGAAAAACTGGAAACTGCCGATGTGGTTGCAAGCTCAGCTACCACTACGTGCTCTGATTGGTTGCATAATACAAGGCATCTGTTGTAAGTAAAGCCCAACAGGAAAGTAAAGCATTAACTGGACTGGAGTGGAATTGTAGCAGGGAGAGCACCGGTAGATTTTTCAGCAGTCCTTGGAGTGCTTTTCTATTCAACATGTTGCTGTATTCCTTGCTAGAGGGACTTGACATCAAACGGGTTCTACTCTTCCTCATCGCTGTTCTTCTGATCACTGACTTTCTGAAACACAGAAAAGCCCCCAACTTTCCCCCTGGACCCTGGGCCCTGCCTGTTGTGGGAAATGTCTTCCATATTGACACCAAACAACCACACATTTACCTGACAAAGGTAAGAAGAATCCATTAGAATTGTGATTGTTTGTCATATATCAAGCTGCCAGTGAAAAAATTCATTATGGTGCACACGTGTACTTAGAAAACAATTTAGCTTCAATTTTAATTATTTTAAAATGGACATTTTGGGCACAAGTAAAACAGCATGTACAAAAACATTATTTCAATATTATTCCCAGCTAGTGTCTTCTGGGAAATGGCAACTGTGTTTGAACCTTTTCTAAGCAGTTTATTGTTGACTCTGTGGTCACACTACCTATTATGTCAGAAACCTTGGGAATAGTATTAATATTTTTTTACTAATAATTTTTATCATTGGTTAGCAAGCTAGTTTCTACAGTAGTAGGCCTACTGATATGTCCTTAAATATAAAGCAGTTAATATCCCCTTTGAAATGGGTGCAACTGAATTGATTTGAACAGCTACACTAACAACACCAATGCTAAATCACCTGCGTTCAGAAAACCAGACATACAAAGCTAATTGACTGGTGATGACGAGTTGTTAATTTTGTCTCACTTTCAAAGCTGGCTGAGGTTTACGGGAACATCTTCAGCATCCGCCTGGGTAGAGAGAAGACCGTGCTTGTGACAGGGTACAAAATGGTGAAGGAAGCACTGGTTACTCAAGCAGAGAACTTTGTGGATCGACCTCCGAGTCCAATGGCTGACAGACTCTATTCTGGAAATGGCAAGTCTTTTCATCATACCGGTCATTCCCCTCTCAAATTGTCAGCAATATTGTTAAAGATCAGCAAAAGGGCTGTACAAAACAAACAGGTAATGAACTGTACTGTATGCTCAAGAACAGGAAAATGTCATTCTTTCATGCTAATACACTTGCTCGGGGAAGAATTTTTTGGTTGCACTTTACCACTGCGTCTTCTTAAAGTGTTAAATGAGATAGGTGAATATACTGGTAGAAACAGATTTGTCCATTCCTCCATACAGAATCTTTCACTCTTTCAATTCCTTCAGTCTCCACGTGTGGACTTCCCTCTTAAATTCAAACTGCAAATTTTAAAATGGAAAACAACTTGTAACATCAAAAATTCAATACCATATTTCACCTAAGTATGCCATTGCTTTCGACATAAGCATTCTTTTTCCGATGCCTAACCAATCGCTGGTGTGCCTGGCCAAAAACCTCTATTTTGGTCTCATCTAACCAAAACACCCAGTTAAAATCAAAGATCCAATGCTAATCTGGAACTGGGTGCTAAAATCAGATTAATTCTTTTATTTTTGCACAGGTTCAATAGCTCATCTTTTTCCCAATGGTGTCAATAGTTATGGAGGGCACTGCATATAACAATCAAATCAGTGACTGAGCTGACAAATCTATTATTTTATTTTAAATGCATTATTCTGTTTTGGATGTTTGGAAAACAACTAAACTGCTCTAAAACATGATAGTTATTTCACTACAATAATCAGTTCTGTGTCTTATCTTCTAGTTCCTAAAATTATTAGTGCGCTTTGTGAGAGGAAAGTTGCAGTTTTTGCTCAAATGTCAGAGTAGTTCAGTAGTGATTCTTTACAGACCAGAATTAAAACCCAAGCAGAATGAAAATGTGCATTCCACCCAGGCATTTTCATGAGCAATGGCTACAAGTGGAGGAAACAGAGGAGATTCGCTCTCACCACCATGAGAAACTTTGGATTGGGAAAGAAATCCTTGGAGTCCGTCATCTGTGAGGAGAGCAGATTCCTTCAAGAAGAGATTGAGCGGGAGCGAGGTAAAGCGTCAAGAAGGGTCAGGATTTAAAAGGTTCAGATCTCCCTCAGTATTTTACAAATCCACTCTGTGTGCTCATCTCTCCAGATAAAATACACTACGATACTACTATTCCACTTACTGTGACAAATGCTCCAAGCTTACCAAGCTAGTAACAATTGTCTGTAGTTCCCCCCGCTTTAATGAAAAACAATTAAATTAGCATTATGTTTTTAAGAAGAAATGTACTTAATTAAATGTACCAAACAAGTGCTTAACCAACAGCTCATGCAAGGCTGTAATTTAAAAAGGCTTAGTATGTCCAACCAAAAACCCTACGCACCTTGTATCCAAATATGAAATACAGGTTTCAAGAATGAGAGCCTCACCTTGTCTTATTCTTCATTCATAGGTAACCCCTTTGATCCCCACTTGCTTCTCCACAATGCAGTCTCCAACATTATCTGCTTCATGGTGTTTGGACACAGGTTTGATTATAGTGATCAAAATTTCCAACTGCTCCTGAAGTTGTTGTCTGAAACAATTCAGCTGGATGGTTCCATATGGGGACAGGTAGGAGAAGCTTACTCTGAAAGGTTTATAATAGTATATGTATTATTAATATGTGGATATTTGTAATTTAAATAAAAATAACAGTTATACTTAATGGCTCATTCAGATGCAATATTGATTTCTGGGGTTAACTGACTTGACGCATTCCTAATTTTAAAAAAAATTTGAATGTGATTAAAACAATTTGCTACTCATTTTTGTGTACAGTACAACAGCTATGAATCCGCACTAACTATATTTATTTTTCTCTTCAGCTCTACGAAGCTTTTCCAACAGTGATGAAGTTTCTGCCAGGACCACACAATGAAATCTTCAGACATTACAAAGACCTCTCTGCATTTGTGAGAGGGGAGCTGGAGAAGCATAAACAGGACTGGGACCCGTCTGCCCCACGAGACTATATTGACTCCTTCCTTGCTGAGATAAAACGTGTAAATGGCGTCCTTGCTGTTGCACTTATTTTTTTAATCATATTCATAATAATCATGGATACAGTTGTGAATTGGCATGTTCATGCGTGCTGCCTGTATCTTCACAAAACAGGATTCTGTTTTTGGTGAACGAAGCATAGCACATGGGAGACTTCAGTCCCAGAGCACCCAAAGCTTCTAGTGATGCTAAAATCCATGATGAGCCAATAATTGGCTTAATCAGTTTAATCCTTTTCTTTGGATAGCTCTCTGCAAGGAAGCCAATCAGGACAGCTCTCTGTCGATCATGTTACGCGTTCACAGCTCTGTCAGGCAGAGATACCACAGAAATGGTGCTGTAGCAGGCTAGTCTAGTGGTCTAGAAAACAAAATGGCAGTGAAAAATCTGCCAAAATTACCAGTTCCGCCTCATACAATGGCGTATTTGCCAGGATTTTAAAGAGGTGGAACATTTTTCCCCGAAATCTAGCTCTCGGTCGCTTGTTCCTCCCTTTTCTCCAAACTTACATACTGCACATTTAAAATAAATCTCACATCATATTTCACTGGGCTACAGAAATTGACGTGCAACTAAAAATGAAAAAATCTCATTAACCTTTTGTTCTTTCACTTGCCAGAATGCACATGACCCAGAGGCTGGCTTTGACGAGTTCAACCTGGTCATGTGTGCTTTGGACCTGTTTCTCGCTGGAACTGAGACCTCCTCGACCACACTGCGCTGGGCCTTGCTCTACATGATGAAATACCCTGATATACAAGGTGCATGGCTCCCAACGGATCTGTCAAAAGCAATTCAAAAGCAACTTTTTACAGTTGGATTTTCAAAATCAATATTTCTGAACCAGTTTGCAGCTGTTACTATTACTTAAATAAGAAGTGATTATCATTATCCTGCTCTTAACACTTTATGAATAAGCCCTTACTGTAAGTGGCAATTCATGCTGGCCTTGTCCCACTATAGAGAAGGTCCAGGCTGAGACTGACAGAGTAATTGGCCAATCACGGCAGCCCACCATGGCAGACAGAGCCAAAATGCCCTACACTGATGCTGTGATCCATGAAATACAGAGGATGGGCAACATTGTGCCACTGAATATGCCCAGGATTGCCAGCAAGGACACAACACTGGGAGGATACTTCCTTCCAAAGGTAAGAAACAGAACAGGCAGTTGACATGCTTGCACACATGTAGGAGTATAAAGATTCCTTTGTCGCAAGGATTCTTTTCTAATCAGTTAATTTTACAAAAATCTAAATGGCCCACAAAGTACAAACCCTTGTATGTGGATATTTCTCGTAACTGTTAACCAAATAAAATGGTCAAATAATTTAAGCAACTAAGCAAAGGACAGAATTCAATACATTAAGAGAGGAATTTGTGCTGCATTAAATCTGTGGAACCTCACAAAATAATTTCCACAGTCTAAGCACAAACACCCTTACAACGGAAGGAAACAATAAGTCTGTGTTTTACGCTTCTATGCATATTTCAGCTTTCCAATTCTAAAAATCCAAAGTTGATAGCACTTGTTGAAAAAACCTGCAGTCTCAGTATTTTGTGTCTTCAGGGCACATCGGTATTGGCCATCTTGACCTCAGTGATGTTTGACAAGTCTGTGTGGCAGACACCAGATACTTTCAACCCTGGACACTTCTTGGATGCGGATGGAAAGTTTGTGAAACATGATGCATTCATGCCCTTCTCAGCAGGTAATAGTAATACGATGTTATGCACTAAATTGCAGATTGGTCAAGTAACCGTTAATTAATTAACTAAACACGTGCTGCTTCTCATCAGGTAAGAGGGTGTGCCTAGGGGAGCAGCTGGCTAGGATGGAGCTTTTTCTCTTCTTCGTCTTCATCTTCCAAAAATTCAGCTTCTCCCCTGTCCAGGGCATAGAGCTAAACCTGGAAGGTCAAATCGGAACCACTCTTACACCAGTTCCATTCAAGACCAGTGCCTCCCTTCGTTAAAGTGCCTTTAATGACCCTTCCCATTTCTCTCTCACTACCTGAGGCTTTATGCCATGCAACACTAGAAATTAAGCCCTGAGACCTAGAACCCCACGTTTGTGTGTGCTGTATACTGCTATGTCAAAGTGGCTTTGGGCAATGTATGTTCAACCTACTATTATACGCACAGGGCATGGTAAATGTACTGCCTTTATATAGCGCTTTTATCCAAAGTGCTTTACAATTGATGCCTCTCATTCACCCATTCACACACACACCAACGGTGAAAGGCTGCCATGCAAGGTACCAATCAGCTCGTAGGGAGCAATAATAGGTTAGGTGTCTTGCTCAGGGACACTACGACATGCCCAGGGCGGGGGATCGAACCGGCAACCCTACGACTGCCAGACAACCGCTCTTTCCTCCTGAGCTGTCGCCCCACACCCCACTAGGGCTACAACATATGATGCCAATATTGTTAAGACATGATGTCACACTCAAGGTCACGCTGTACAGAGAGAGACAATCGTAATATAACCCAGAGAACCAGAATGTGCAAGATGACTCACAGTCAGCAGTGTGCTCATTCCCACTAACTAACAGCAATTACATTTTCCTTCTGTTTTGGAAATAGGTTCATAATCCTAAAATAAAGACATGATCCTAAAATGTATTTTCTTTTGGCTTGACTTTAGATTTTTTTTTCAGGATATGAAAAGAACAAGTTATACATACAGAACATATTTTATTTTTTTCATATTGTTGCACCATATAGGTTTAATAATATCTACTTAATTATCATTTTTACTTCATTTATTTTTTTTACTCATTCAATTTCATGTAAATATTTCTTGTTTATACAGTTTCTACTGTTTTGCGTTGCTGTAACCAACCAAACTTGCCAATGCAGGTCAATAAAATATCTGTCTGTCTGTCTGTCTATCTATATATCCATATCTATGTACATATATCCTCTCTATCTATATAGCCATACTATTTTACACCTAGGGCAGGTGCAAGGCATTTAGTGTGCATAAAAAATTAATCAAACTGAAAATAACCACAGCTTCCGAAGAACAGTTGCAACAGTGCCTTACTGACTGAATGTAATGGTGACACTATTATACACTATTAAGACCACCTGACTTTGTCAACAGTAATATAGCAGTGTATAACGAGAAACCCCTCATTCATCCTACACAAATCAGTGAACAATATCGCTGTCCTCTGCCACCTGACCTCAGACAATCATATCAACATTGACTCACTCTTGTAGCTGAATCACAATTAATACAACCTAGTGTGTCTGAGATTTAAATGCATTTCAATGGAGATTCTTAGAATAACAACCAAATACAACATAGTGCACACAGAGACATACATCCATGCCTGTGAATGAACACACACACATACACTCACCGGCCACTTCATTAGGTACTTGCTAGTACCGGGTGTGGTCTTCTGCTCCTGTAGACTATCTGCTTCAAGGTTCGACGTGTGGTGTGCGTTCAGCTCAGAGACTGTAAAAAACAGCTCTTCTGCATACTTCGGTTGTAACGAGTGGTTATTTGAGTGACTGTTTCCTTTCTGTCAGATCGAACCAGTCTGGCCATTCTCCTCTGACCTCTGACATCAACAAGGCATTTTCGCCCAGAGAACTGCCGCTCACTGGATATTTTCTATTTTTCGTTCCATTCTCTGTAAACCCTAGAGATGGTTGTGCGTGAAAATCCCTGTAGATCAGTAGTTTCTGAACTACTCAAACTAACCCGTCTGGCACCAACAACCATGCCACGTTCAAAGTCACTTAAATCACTTTTCTTCCCCATTCTGATGCTTGGTTTCAGCTTTAGCAGATCGTCTTGACCATACATGCCTAAATGCATTGAGTTGCTGCCACGTGATTGGCTGATTAGATATTTGCGTTAACGAGCAGTTGATCAGGTGTACCTAAAGTGGCCGGTGAGTGTATACCAAGCGGCCAAAACCAGACTTCGTTTTTGAAGCTCATTTCCTGGTGTTGTAGTTCCTGGTTGCTCACTAGCGCCACTACGGATGGCTCCAGTATAGGTGTTTTCATATCCGGTTTCCATGTAAGTCTACGGTACAAATGCGATCAAAATACAAAGTCAATAATTTTTTCTCACAAGAACAAATAGTCATAATAGGTGTATTTTATTCGTCTTATGACTGTCCATAGGTCGATTTCATGATTTATTGCGTCATTTGGGCACAGTGCCAATATTTGTTCTGGACCAATGAGGTACAGCTTGCGTCACTTCCGGATTACTGCAGAGGACTGAGCTACAGTAGGGGGTACAATTTGTGGTCACTGGGTGGGAGGTGGCGTCTCTTGGCCTTGACATTGCGGCTCCGACCACGGTCCACCTGGGCGAAGTCAGAAAATGCAGGCATCCCATTTTGTAGTGGTTTCATTATAGCGTGTGCTATTTACAGCTGCACAAGACGACCATAAAATAATCATCCTCTGAAGTTTTGCGGTAGCCGAGTCATTTTTACTATTTCCTTTAGCCCACTTAACCAAATAATTAGTTGGCAGAAAGCGTAATCAGCTAACGCTTATTTGCTATATGTGGTAGTCCAGTAGCATATGCTAAAACAGTTCGCAACTTCTGCTACCAAGCCATTTGACTAGCTAGCTAACCCTAACCGGCAAATATTCCATCTGTCAAACGTGTTTGACGGCTTATCAGTCGTGTACATTCCGTAAATGTCTACCTGGGCTATGCTGCACGAATGTGACAAAGCTAGAAGCTAGCAAGAAAATAATAATAATTAGAAATTCAATGTACATTATTTTTGTCTTTATGCAACAGGTGGAAAACTTGCTCTTCAAAGTGCGTTGTCATATTTACACACCTGTAAATCAGTTATTAAAATACTTGGTAGATTTGTTAATCACCGCTGACAGTGTTAATTTTTATTCGGTAAAAAGTGACTTGCTGGGTGACGCTAGCTGACCGATCGTTCGCAAGTAAACACCACAAACGGCGATGGAGTAGTAGCAGTTAATGGCTGACTGTGGCGAAAACCTACGACGATAACTTGCTTGGTTAACAGCAGGTCTACCAGACAGTTATATGAAAATTAGCCTAGTCAAATCACCAGTAGTCTACACATCTCTGATTGATTGACCATCAGTGCAGTCGATGTTCTTCCCCTGTAGTTCATATTGCTAATGCATGAGCTAACCACGGATAGCTTACCTAGCTCACTGGCAAGCTGATATGCTAGCTAAGCATATTCGTTTTGCCGAGAAACATAAATTGAAGATAACTGAACATAATTGTATTATTAATGTTATACATATAACGTGATTACATGACACAGTAGGCCCTACAGTCACGGATGGAAATTAAACTCCGTAAACATTTGATCATATATTTTAAAACATAACGGCAGACAGTCAGCTAGCCTCAAGTTCGTTCTGCAATCGTTCGTTCAGGTTGATGGGCTTTTCCGCACCGGACTGTCAATCACATTGTAAAAATCACAAGACCGCTTAACTCTATGGTTTTGGCTCCAAATCGAGAACATGGCCGCGCCCGCCATTGAGCTTCAAAACGTGTTTTACAGACCCACGGAGAGGCAATGGGTGACGTCACAGTAGCTTTGTCCATATTTTTTACAGTCTCTGGTGTATACACACACGCACATTTCATAACAAATATCAATATGCGTCATTTTTGTTTTGACAGATGTTCGCAGTTATGAAGATTTGAAATCATGAAAAAGATTTTTTGTAAATTGATTTACTCTGGTATCAGACATATTTTATTAGACGTTAGCAACATGTTGCCATTTTGAATACTAACTTCAACTGTGTTCCCTGATTTATATAGCAAGCTAGCTAGATATCCATTCACTTAATGTCGCTAGTTTAATAATTCATTGGAAAGTTGTCCGGCGAACGTTTACTGATCGTCTCCTGCCAGTAGCCTACATACAGTGCTTGGCCAGTACAATTTAAATTTGACAAGACTGTCATTGTGTTAGGCTACATCTTTTGAATAGTATTTTGGATAATTCCGCACATGCAGTTTTCCGACTTTGCAGTTGTCCAGCAACGTCTGCGAGACATTCACAAATGCACAGTTACAGCTTCAGTCATATAATATGTTTTAAAGTTCATTGGTTGATCACTTAGAGTCGGTGAACTACGAACACCGAACTTTCAACCAAAGTCCAGCCCTTATAACAAATGCAAACAGAAGATCTATTAACTACATGTGTTCAGCTAACGGACCAAACCCTTTTAACTTGTTGACAGGTTCATGTTGATGTCTTAAGAAAATATGCATTGTGAGAAAGATTATTATTGCAGGCTGCACCTCATGTAGGCTACTGGCAGGAAGCGATCAATAAATGTTCATTAGACAGCTTGCTAATAATTTATAAAACGACTAACAGCATTAAGTGACTGGCTATCTAGCTAGCTTGCTATCTAAATCAGCAAACATAGCTAAAGTTAACATAAAAAATGGCAACATTTAGCTAAACATTAGCTAACGTAGGTATGCTATACAGTGTTGTCTTATACTCATAAAATGTTTTTCAGTGCTGTTTTCCAGAGTGTGTTGGCAGTTTTATTTCCATTTTTGTGTGCGTGGAGAAGTTGTGTGCACTGAGCATTTTTTGTGTGTGCAGAGCATTTTTTTGTGTGTGCAGATAAGTTTGAACAGAACAGTTTTTGTGTGTGCAGAGAAGTGAACTGAACTGATCACCATCAGCTGGGGCAAACATGTCATTCCTAGCTCCTCGCCATCTCAGAAACTTAGATAAAAACCATTTGATTGAACCCAAGCTAAGGGACGGTGTTATATTTATCTTATCTATTGCAACATAAGCATATTTTGGCACTGTAACCAAGAGGGTAAAGAGCACTCCACACATTGTGACAGTCTTTAACACTGTAAATTCAAGTTGTAAATATACAACAGACAGCTTATTTAATATGATCAGTAATTAACAATATTTATGATGATAAACAGACCATAAAGTATTTGCTTTGCAGCCAAGTGAAAGTGCAAATAGGTGGGACACTGACTTTAGTGCATGAGAGTTCATTTTCATATCAATACTTTTAATGCCAGGCCTACATTTTGCCAGTCTGAATTAATGACTAATAGATAGTGTTTTGTATGTATGAGTAACTTGGCATTTTTGTATGTTGAAAATGTGCTTTTCATCAGATTGTATATACAAGACACAATGTTTCCTCACAATATAATTCAGACTACATGTCTTTACACTTCAGAAAGTCAATATGGCTGTTCTCACAATATGCTTTACAAGTAAAAATGTAATATCATGTTTATTTTTATGTGTATGCTTATGTTTGTTTTTTTATACCTCTTAAATCTATGTATACCTTTGTCTGTCACTTGCAATGAGCATTGAGCTGAAGGAAAATTTCCATTTTATTTTATATTTAATGGGCAATAAAGTTTTTTATTCTGTTCTTTCTATTCTGTCCTATTCTATTCTTTTCTATTCTATTCTCCTGTTTGAGTCTGCCCGAAGCACAAATAGACTGGAAAACTGCCAATGTTGTTGCACGCTCTACTGTGTGCTCTGATTGGTTGCATAATACGCACCTTCTCTTGCGAGTAAAGTGCAACAGGCTGGGAAATTATATTAGCTGGATTTGAATTGCTGCATTGAAGATCTAGGCATATTTTTCAGCAGTCCTTGGGGTGCCTTCTGTTCAACATGTTGCTGTATTCCTTGCTAGAGGGGCTTGACATCAAAGGGCTTCTAGTTTTCCTCATTGTCTTTCTTCTGATTGCTGACTTTCTGAAAAACAGAAATCCCCCCAACTTCCCCCCTGGACCCTGGGCCCTGCCTGTTGTGGGAAATGTCTTCCATATTGACAGCAAACAACCACACATTTACCTGACAAAGGTAAGAATCCATAAGATTTTTCTGCATGATTGTCAAATACCTGTAGCAATATGCCACTGAAGAAATGTATCAGGAGTATGCTTAGAAAATGATATTGTTTCCATTTTAAATCTTTTAAAATTGACATTTTTGAAACAAAACTCGGTATGTAATAAAACACAAGTAAAAAAGTATGTAAGAAAATGTTTTGTAATATAACTCCCTGCTGAAAATTTCAGCTTAAAGGCATACTAGGATTTTTACCTTGAAAATATTATAAAACAACCATGCTAAATCTATGATTCACTGGCAATCTCTGTATTTATGTACTTTTGCAAAATTTGTGTACTTTTAACTTTATTTTTGTATTCTAACGCGTTCGGAACATGTCTGGGCATAATGCCCTTTTCTGTGCGGTTAGGGGTGGGTGTGGCTACAGAGCCTGTGGTTTGGAGCCTGCGGATTTAGGAGTGTTTGTGGCGAGCTAGCTAGCCACTGTGATGGCCCAGATACAGTGAAAAAAAAAGACAAGCCAACAGGACTCGTCAATTACTAGAGACAACCTTGGAATTGCTTTTCCTCTGTGGCGTCAGCTGAATTTTACCAAGTTGGCTTGTTTTCTGTTGGACCTGTAAGTAACATTACCTCTAGCTATTTACCTAGAGTTCCCAGAGGCCTGTTTTTTGACTGTTATGTCTGGTTTTCAAATTATTTTTTATGTCCGGTTCATGGTTCCGACCGAACAATGTAATGTCCCGTCCAAATATTTGTTGGGAGAAATTTACTGGTAGTTTCTTTTTACTGGTAGTCAACTAGTCCATCAGTTTGCTCACCAGCTTACTCTACCAACTTGACCTTTCTTTAAGTCAAAGGTGTGCCCTGCAATAAATTGGCGACCTACTTTTCTATGGAAATTACCTCGTGTGCTAACTAATGATGAAAAAATGTATAATATTCAATGTTTCAGATAGGTAGTGTTACTACAGAATAGACCACAAAAGCTCAGGTGAAATTAGTAATATTAAAACAAAGTGACATCAGTATAGCCATCTACCTGCTACCGAGCTACAGAGCATCTAATTAAAACTTCTGGCTTGCTCGCTTGCAGTAGATTACATAAAATGAACCAAACGAAGTGCAGATTATATTAATTTTGTCTCGTTTTCAAAGCTGGCCGAGGTTTACGGGAATGTCTTCAGCATCCGCCTGGGTAGAGAAAAGACAGTATTTGTGACAGGGTACAAAATGGTCAAGGAAGCACTGGTTGGTCAAGCAGAGAACTTCGTGGATCGACCTCCGAGCCCAATGGCTGACAAGCTTTATTATGGAAATGGCAAGTCTCTACAATTACACCTTTCATTTCCCGCACAAATTTTTGGCACCATTGTTAAAGATGAGCAAAAAGAACTGCATAAAATAAAGAAGGTAATGAACTGTACTGCATGCTCAAGAACTGGAAAGTGTATTTATTTCATGCTAATACTCTTATTCAGGGAAAAAGTTATTTTTAAACATATATGCTTAAAGAGTTCAGAGTCCAGTTGTGGATCCTTACAGATCAGAATTAAAGCCCAAGCAGAATGAAAATGTGAATTCCACCCAGGCATATTCATAAGCAATGGCTACAAGTGGAGGAAACAGAGGAGATTTGCTCTCACCACCTTGAGGAACTTTGGACTGGGAAAGAAATCCTTGGAGGCTGTGATCTGTGAGGAGAGCAGATTCCTTCAAGAAGAGATTGAGCGGGAGCAAGGTAAAGCATCAAGAAGGGAGAGGATTTTAAAGGCTTAGATCTCCCTCAGTATTTTACAAACTCACTCCATGTGCTCATCTCTACAGATAAAATAAACTACGATATTACTATTCCACTTACTGTGACAAGTGCTCAAAGCTTATAGCTAGTAACAATTGTCTGTAGTTCCCCCTGCTTTAATGAAAAACAATTAAATTAGCATTATGTTTTTAAGAAGAAATGGACTGGTGCTTAAAAACACATTCATGGAAATGTAATTAAATGAATGCACCAAACAAGTACATAGTCAAGGCTGTTATTTAAAAAAGCTTAGTATGTCCAGCCAAAACCTTATGCACCTTGTATCCAAATATGAAATACAGGTTCCAAGAATGAGAGCCTCTTGTCTTATTCTTCATTCATAGGTAATCCCTTTGATCCCCACTTGCTTCTCAACAATTCTGTCTCCAATATCATCTGCTTCATGGTGTTTGGACACAGGTTTGATTATAGTGATCAAAATTTCCAAATGCTCCTGAAGTTATTGTCTGAAACACTTCAGCTGGAGGGTTCCATATGGGGACAGGTATGAGTAGTTTACTCTGAAAGGTTTATAATAGTATCTTCAATGTAAATATATGGATATTTCTCATAAAACTAACATTAGCAGTTACACTGAATGCCCCTTTCAGATGCAATATCAATGCTTGGGGTTAACTGACTTGACACATTCCTCATTTTAAAAAATTTGAATGTGAATAAAACAATTTGCTACTCATTTTTGTGTACAGTAAAACAGCTGTAAATCCTCAGTGACTATTATAATTTTCCTTTTCAGCTCTACGAAGCTTTTCCAACTGTGATGAATTTTCTCCCGGGACCACACAATGAAATCTTCAGACATTACAAAGACCTCTCTGCATTTGTGAGAGGGGAGCTGGAGAAGCATAAACAGGACTGGGACCCGTCAGCCCCACGAGACTATATTGACTCCTTCCTTGCGGAGATAGAACGTGTAAATGGCATCCTTGCTGTTGCAGTTATTATTATCATAATCACAATTATAATGGATTACATGTGTGTGTACGGCATGTGTGTGAACATGCATGTTCATGTTTGCTGCTTGTATAATTGTAACAGACGTGTTTTTGGTGAAGGAAGCATAGCACATGGGAGACTTCAATCCCAGAGCACCCAAAATTACATTACATTATAGGCATTTAGCAGACGCTCTTATCCAGAGCGATGTACAACAAGTGATCTTCTGGTGACGCATTAATCCATAAGCCAATAATTGGCTTAATCAGTTTAATCCATTTCTTTGGAATTGACTCACATTAAAATAAGTCTCGCATCATATTTAACTGGGCCGCAGAAATTAACATCGGGTTTCCAGACTTTTCCAAACTGACATTTCAAGATTTTTTCAGATCATTTCAGAATAATAATAGCTAGATGTTTAATTATGGAAATAAATTATTTCAAGATCCAATGGGCATATTTTTGTTACAGTCTGACTATGTATGCTGTCATGTTGCCAAATAATTGCCAGAAGACTGTCTTCAAGGTAGCTCAAATAAATCTGATTGACCTTTTTACTTTCTAGAACGTGCATGACCCAGAGGCTGGCTTTGATGAGTTCAACCTGATCATGTGTGCTCTGGACCTGTTTCTTGCTGGAACTGAGACCACCTCGACCACACTGCGCTGGGCCTTGCTCTATATGATGAAATACCCTGACATACAAGGTGCATGGCTCCCAATGGATCTGTCAAAAGCAATTCAAAGAAACCTAAATACTAATAAAAACGGTTGGATTTTATAAATAAATATTTCTGAACCAGTTCTCTTAAGGGTAATGAACTTCCGAGATCTAGGTAAATCCAAGTAAAAACAAAGTTGTTTTTTCCCGCAGAAATTTTTTTTTAAAGTCAAAGATCTAATGCACAGTAAATGATCAGAATACATTTTATTGATATAATGCTTCTCAAAAAAGTTTTCAAAGTGTTCTCCAGATAATTACAACAAGGAAAATTAAACAAAATAACTTAAGTATTCCAGCGTCTACCTGCTTATTACTATTACTTTAATAACAGGCATTTAGTTATAGTTGAGCCTGCTGTTAACACTTTCTGAATAAGCCCTTACTGTACTGGATTAACCCACTACAGAGAAGGTCCAGGCTGAGATTGACAGAGTAATTGGCCAATCACGGCAGCCCACCATGGCAGACAGAGCCGACATGCCCTACACTGATGCTGTGATCCATGAGATACAGAGGATGGGCAACATTGTGCCCCTCAATGCCTTCAGAATGGCTGACAAAGACACCACCCTCGGAGGATACTTCCTTCCAAAGGTAAGAAACACAACAGGCACTTCATATGCTTGCAGAAATGTAGGAGTATAAAGCTTCTTCTGTCACAAGGATTCTTTTCTAATCTGTTAATTTTACATAACTCTAAATGGCTCACAAAGTACTAACCCTTGAATGTGGACATTTCTTGTAACAACCAAATAATTTTGTCAAATAACTTAAGTAATGAAGCAAGTGACAGCATAAATATATTGAGAGGAATTTGTACTGCATTAAATCCGTGGAATTTAACAAAATAATGTTCACAGTCTAAGCACAAACACCCTTACAAAGTGATGGAAGCAATATGTATTTTGTACGCTTCTGTGCACATTTCACTTTGCCAATTCCAAAAATCCAAAGATGATAGCACTCTGTGTCTTCAGGGCACGGCAATAATGACAAACTTGACCTCAGTGATGTTTGACAAGACTGTGTGGCAGACACCAGATACTTTCAACCCTGGACACTTCTTGGATTCTGATGGAAAGTTTGTGAGACAGGATGCATTCATGCCCTTCTCAGCAGGTAATAGTAATGCGATGTTATGCACCTAATTGCAGATTGGACAAGTAACAATTAATTAATTAACTAAACACGTGCTGCTTCTCATCAGGTAAGAGGGTGTGCCTAGGGGAGCAACTGGCTAGGATGGAGCTTTTTCTCTTCTTCGTCTTCATCTTCCAAAAATTCAGCTTCTCCCCTGTCCAGGGCGTAGAGCTAAACCTGGAAGGGCAAATCGGAGCCACCCTTACACCAGTTCCTTTCAAGATCTGTGCCTCCCTTCGTTAAAGTGCCTTTAATGACCCTTCCCATTTCTCTCTCACTACCTGAGGCTTTATGCCATGCAACACTAGAAATTAAGCCCTGAAGCCTAGAACCCCACGTTTGTGTTTGCTGTATACTGCTATGTCAAAGTGGCTTTGGGCAATGTATGTTCAACCTATTATTATATGCATAGGGCTACAACATATGATGCCAATATTGTTAAGACATGATGTCATACCCACGCTCTACAGAGAGAGCCCATTGTAATATAACCCAGAGAACCAGAATGCAAGATGACTCACAGTCAGCAGTGTGCTCATTCCCACTAACTAACACCACTGACATTTTCCTTCTGTTTTGGAAATAGGTTCACGATCCTAAAATAAAGACATGATCCTAAAATGCTTTTTCTTTTGGCTTGACTTTAGATTTTTTTCAGGATATGAAAAGAACAAGTTATACATACAGAACATATTTTATTTTTTTTCATATTGTTATGCCATGTAGGTTTAATATCTACTTAATTATAATTTTTACTTCATTTAATTTTTTTACCCATTCAATTTTATGTAAATATTTCTTGTTTATGTAGTTTCTACTGTTTTGCATTGTTGCATCTGTTTGTCTGTCTCTGTCTGTCTGTCTATCTATGTATATATCCATATCTATCTGTATATATCCTCTCTATCTGTATAGCCAAATTATTGTACAACTAGGGCAGGTGCAAGGCATATAGTGTGCAAAATAATGAATCAAACAAAAAACAGAAGAACAGTTGCAGCAGTGCCTTACTGACTGAATGTAATGGTAACACTATTATACACTATTAAGACCACCTGATTTTCTGTCAACAGTATTATAGCAGTGTCCAAAACGAGAAACCCCTCATTCATCCTACACAAATCATAGTGAACAATATCACTCCCCTCTGTCACCTGACTACAGACAACCATATTAACATTGACTCACTCTTGTGGCTGAATCACTGAGGTCTCAGTATAACCTATTGTGTCCAAGATTTAAATGCATTTCAATGGAGATTCTTAGAATAACAACCAAATACAACATAGTGCACACAGAGACATACACACATGCTTGTGAATGAACACACACACACACACACACACATGCACATCTCCCTCTTTCATAACGTAAATAACCTCATAAACTATGTTCTCTCTTTCCCACGTATTGTAAATCTGTTTATACATGACGGCTCTGGTTCAAGTTTTTTTCTTCCTTACAGCTTTCAAATTAAATGACTTCCAGATGAACATATCATATTTACAACTGTCACCTGTCAACAAGTGCCTTGTCTTTGTATGTGCTCAGGTCATTTATCCCTTTGCCTTCTGCACAAAACACACACCCTGTAAGAAGGTCGTGGGATCGAATCTCGGCTTGGGGCTTTTCTGTGTGGAGTTTGCATGTTCTCCCTGTGTCCTCGTGGGTTTCCTCCAGGTACTCCAGTTTCCTCCCACAGTCCAAAGACATGCAGCTAGGCTAATTGGAGACCCTAAATTTCCCATAAGTATGAGTGTGTGAGTGTGCCCAGCCGTTAATTTACGGCCTGTCCAGGGTGTATTCCTGCCTCTCGTCCAATGCATGCTGGGATAGGCTCCAGCAGCCCCTGCGGAAAAAAAACTGCTCCGCGCACACAAAAAGGTTCTCCGCACACTCTCGGCTTGGGGCTTTTCTGTGTGGAGTTTGCATGTTCTCCCTGTGTCCTCGTGGGTTTCCTCCAGGTACTCCAGTTTCCTCCCACAGTCCAAAGACATGCAGCTAGGCTAATTGGAGACCCTAAATTTCCCATAAGTATGAGTGTGTGAGTGTGCCCAGCCGTTAATTTACGGCCTGTCCAGGGTGTATTCCTGCCTCTCGTCCAATGCATGCTGGGATAGGCTCCAGCAGCCCCTGCGGAAAAAAAACTGCTCCGCGCACACAAAAAGGTTCTCCGCACACTCCAAAACTTCTCCAAGTGCACAGACTCTCCATGCACTCACAAACTTCTCCGCGTACAGAAAAACTTCTCCGTACACAAAATCTCTCGAAGCACCAACAACATTGACCAGTGACTGGCTATTTAGCTAGCTTGCTATATAAATCAGCAAACACAGCTAATGTTAACATTAAAAAATGAGAACATTTAGCTAAACATTAGCTAACATTGGTATGCTATACAGAGTTAACGGAATGTCTTATACTCATAAAATGTTTTTCAGTGCTGTTTTTTAGAGTGTGTTGGCAGTTTTATTTCCATTTTTGTGTGCATGGAGAAGTTTGTGTGCACAGAGCAATTTGTGTGTGTGTGTGTGTGTGTGTGTGTGTGTGTGTAAAGCAGTTTTTGTGTGCACAGACAAGTTTTTGTGTGTGCAGAGCAGTTTTTGTGTGCACTGAGCATTTGTTTTGTGTGCAGAGAAGTTTGTGTGCACTGAGTATTTTTGTGTGTGTGCAGAGAAGTTTGCATGCACAGAAATGTTTCTGTGTGTGCAGAGAAGTGAACTGAACTGGCCACCATCAGCTGGAACAAACATGTAATTCCTAGCTCCTTGCCATCTCAAAAAATGTGATAATACAATTTTGGTTGAACCGAAGCTAAGGGACAGTGTTTTATTTACTTATCTATTGCAACATAAGCATATTTTGGCACTGTAACCAAGAGGGTAAAGAGCACTCCACACATTGTGACAGTCCTTAACACTGTAAATTCAAGCTGTTAATATACAACAGAGACAACTTATTTAATATGATCAGTAATTAACAATATTTATGATGATAAACAGACCATAAAGTATTTGCTTTGCAGCCAAGTGAAAGTGCACATAGTTGGGACACTGACTTTAGTGCATGAGAGTTCATTTTCATATCAATACTTTTAATGCCAGGCCTACATTTTGCCAGTCTGAATTAATGACTAATAGATAGTGTTTTGTATGTATGAGTAACTTGGCATTTTTGTATGTTGAAAATGTGCTTTTCATCAGATTGTATATACGAGACACAATGTTTCCTCACAATATAATTCAGTTGTGACTACATGTCTTTACACTTCAGAAAGTCAATATGGTTGTTCTCACAATGTGCTTTACTAAAAATGCTTTAGTAAAAATGTAATATCATGTGTATTCTCCTGTTTGAATCTGCCTAAAGCACAAATAAACCGGAAAACTGCCAATGTTGTTGTAAGCTCTACTGTGTGCTCTGATTGGTTGCATAATACGCACCTTCTCTTGCGGGTAAAGTGCAACAGGCTGGGAAATTATATTAGCTGGATTTGAATTGCTGCATTGAAGACCTAGGCATATTTTTGCAGCAGTCCTTGGGGTGCCTTTCTGTTCAACATGTTGCTGTATTCCTTGCTAGAGGGGCTTGACATCAAAGGGCTTCTAGTTTTCATCATTGTCTTTCTTCTGATCACTGACTTTCTGAAAAACAGAAATCCCCCCAACTTCCCCCCTGGACCCTGGGCCCTGCCTGTTGTGGGAAATGTCTTCCATATTGACAGCAAACAGCCACACATTTACCTGACAAAGGTAAGAATCCATAAGATTGTTCTGCATGCTTGCCAAATACCTGTAGCAATATGCCATTGAAGAAATGTATCATGAGTATGCTTAGAAAATGATTTTGTTTCCGTTTTAAATATTTTAAAATTGACATTTTGAAAACAAAAATGGGTGTGTAAAAAAACACAAGTAACATATTATGTAAGAAAATGTTTTGCAATATAACTCCCTGCTGAAAATTCCAGCTTAAAGGCATACTATGCAGGATTTTTACCTTGAAAATATTAGAAAACAACCATGCTAAATCTATGATTCACTGGCAATCTCTGTCTTTATGTACTTTTGCCGAATTTGTGTAGTTTTAACTTTATTTGGTATTCTAACGCTTTCGGAACATGTCTGGGCATAATGCCCTTTTCTGTGCGGTTAGGGGTGGGTGTGGCTACAGAGCCTGTGGTTTGGAGCCTGCGGATTTAGGAGTGTTTGTGGCCAGCTAGCTAGCCACTGTGATGGCCCAGATACAGTGAAGAAGAAAAAACAAGCCAACAGGGCTCGTCAAGAACTAGAGTTAAACTTGGAATTGCTTTTCCTCTGTGGCGTCCCAGTCGGGTACTCGGGAGTGAGTGGGCAGGGTTGAAGACGTCTTTGATTGTAAAAACAGACTAAAACATCCTGCATAGTATGCCTTTAAACCAGGCTAAGTTGGTCAAGCTGATATAAGCTGGCTTTTGACCCAGACTATTCACCAGTTGTTCAGACTAAATAGTCAACCAGTCCACCAGTTTTATCACCAGCTTACTATACTAACTTGACCACCGTTGCTAAACAGGTGCTTTGACCAGCCACAGACCAGCTATGGCTAGCTAAAAGTGTTGAAAACACAGGTTAAATTATCTTAAAACAGCTTAGAATCCCTTGGCTGGAATTTTCAATTCTGCATTTTATTAGTCTACCAAGCTACAGAGCATCTAATTAAAACATCTGGCTTGCTCACTTGCAGTAGACTTCATAAAATGTGCCAAACGAAGTGCAGATTATATTCATTTTGTCTCGTTTTCAAAGCTGGCCAAGGTTTACGGGAATGTCTGCAGCATCCGCCTGGGTAGAGAAAAGATTGTGCTTGTGACAGGGTACAAAATGATGAAGGAAGCACTGGTTACTCAAGCAGAGAGCTTTGTGGATCGACATCCGAGCCCAATGTATGACAAGATCTATTATGGAAATGGCAAGTCTCTACAATTACGCTTTTCATTTCCCACTCAAATTTTTGGCACCATTGTTAAAGATAAGTCCAGAGTCCAGTTGTGATCCTTACAGATCAGAATTAAAGCCCAAGCAGAATGAAAATGTGCATTCCTCCCAGGCATTTTCATGAGCAATGGCTACAAGTGGAGGAAACAGAGGAGATTCGCTCTCACCACCATGAGGAACTTTGGACTGGGAAAGAAATCCTTGGAATCCGTCATCTGTGAGGAGAGCAGATTCCTTCAAGAAGAGATTGAGCAGAAGCAAGGTAAAGCGTGAAGAAGGGACAGGATTTAAAAGGCTTAGATATCACTCAATATTTTACAAACCCACTCCGTGTGCTCATTTCTCCAGATAAAATAAACGACGATATTACTATTCCACTTACTGTGACAAGTGCTCCAAGCTTACGTAGCTAGTAACAATTGTCTGTAGTTCCCCCTGCTTTAATGAAAAACAATTTAATTAGCATTTTTTTAAGAAGAAATGGACTGGTGCTTAAAAACACATTCATGGAAATGTAATTAAATGAATGCACCAAACAAGTACATAGTCAAGGCTGTTATTTAAAAAAGCTTAGTATGTCCAGTCAAAACCTTATGCACCTTGTATCCAAATATGAAATTCAGGTTCCAAGAATGAGAGCCTCTTGTCTTATTCTTCATTCATAGGTAACCCCTTTGATCCCCACTTGCTTCTCAACAATTCCGTCTCCAATATCATCTGCTTCATGGTGTTTGGACACAGGTTTGATTATAGTGATCAAAATTTCCAAATGCTCCTGAAGTTATTGTCTGAAACATTTCAGCTGGAGGGTTCCATATGGAGACAGGTATGAGTAGTTTACTCTGAAAGGTTTATAATAGTATATAATAGTTTATAAAAGTATCTTCAATGTAAATATATGGATATTTTTCATAAAAATAACAATAGCAGTTGCACTGAATGCCCCTTTCAGATGCAATATTGATGCCTGGGATTAAATGGCTGAAACATTCCTTGTAAAGAGCTTAGAATTTAGATAAAACAATTTTCTACTCATTTTTGTGTACAGCACAACAGCTGCAAATCCTCACTGACTACTATAATTTTCCTTTTCAGCTCTACGAAGCTTTTCCAACTGTGATTAATTTTCTCCCGGGACCACACAATGAAATCTTCAGACATTACAAAGACCTCTCTGCATTTGTGAGAGGGGAGCTTGAGAAGCATAAACAGGACTGGGACCCGTCTGCCCCACGAGACTATATTGACTCCTTCCTTGCTGAGATAAAATGCGTAAATGGTGCCCTTGCTGTTGCAGTAATAATTATCATAATCACAATTATAACGGATTACAATTGTGAACATGTGTGTGTACGGCATGTGTGAGAACATGCATGTTCATGTGTGCTGCTTGTATATTCATAACAGACATGGTTTTGGTTTAGGAAGCGTAGCACATGGGAGACTTCAATCCTAGAGCACCCAAAATCTTCTGGTGACGCATTAATCCATAAGCCAATAATTGGCTTCATCAGTTTAATCCATTTCTTTGGAATTGACTCACATTTAAAAAAGTCTCGCATCATATTTAACTGAGCCGCAGAAATTAACATCGCGTTTCCAGACTTTTCCAAACTGACATTTTAAGATTTCTCTGTACATTTTTCAGATCATTTCAGAATTATAATAGCTACATGTTTAATTATGGAAATAAATTATTCCAAGAACCGATGGGCATATTTTTGTTACAATCTGAGTATGCATGCTATTATGTTGCCAAATAATTGCCAGAAGACTGTCTTCAAGGTAGCTCAAATAAATGAATCCGATTGACCATTTTTTACTTTCTAGAACGTGCATGACCCAGAGGCTGGCTTTGACGAGTTCAACCTGATCATGTGTGCTTTGGACCTGTTTCTTGCTGGAACTGAGACCACCTCGACCACACTGCGCTGGGCCTTGCTCTACATGATGAAATACCCTGATATACATGGTGCGTGGCACCCAAAGGATCTGTCAAAAGCAATTCAGAGAAACCTAAATACTAATAAAAATGGTTGGATTTTATAAATCAATATTTCTGAACCAGTTCTAGGGTAATGAACTTCCGAGATTTAGGTAAATTCAAGTAAAAACAAAATTGTTTTTCCCCACAGAAATTTTTTTTAAGTCAAAGATCTAATGCATGGTAAATGATAATTTCAGGGTAAACGGATCCCTAATATCACAGCCATTGAAGAGCACACAGATAAAATACTGCAAAAAATATAACAGTAATAATAATAATAATAATAATAAGAGGAAGAATACATTTTATTGATATAATGCTTCTCAAACAAGTTTTCAAAGTGTTCTCCAGATAATTATAAGTGCAACAAAAAAAATGAAACATAAATACTTTAAGTATTCCAGCTTCTACCTGCTTATTACTATTACTTTAATAACATGTAAATAGTTATAGTTGAGCCTGCTGTTAACACTTTCTGAATAAGCCCTTACTGTACTGGACTTGTCCCACGATAGAGAAGGTCCAGGCTGAGATTGACAGAGTAATTGGCCAATCACGGCAGCCCACCATGGCAGACAGAGCCGACATGCCCTACACTGATGCTGTGATCCATGAGATACAAAGGATGGGCAACATTGTGCCACTGAATATGCCCAGGATTGCCAGCAATGACACAACACTGGGAGGATACTTCCTTCCAAAGGTAAGAAACACAACAGGCACTTCGTATGCTTGCATAAATGTAGGAGCATAAGGCTTCTTCTGTCACAAGGATTCTTTTCTAATCTGTTAATTTTACATAACTCTAAATGGCTCACAAAGTACAAACACTTGAATGTGGACATTTCTTGTAACTATTAACCAAATCAGTTGGTCAAATATCTTAAGTAATGAAGCAAATGACAGCATAAACATATTTAGAGGAATTTGTATTGCATTAAATCTGTGGAATTTAACAAAGTAATGTTCACAGTCTGAGCACAAACACCCTTACAAAGTGATGGAAGCTATATGTATTTTGTACACTTCTGTGCACAGTTCAGTTTGCAAATTCCAGAAATCCAAAGTTAATAGCACTCTGTGTCTTCAGGGCACGGCGATAATGACAAACTTGTCCTCAGTGATGTTTGACAAGACTGTGTGGCAGACACCAGATACTTTCAACCCTGGACACTTCTTGGATTCTGATGGAAAGTTTGTGAGACAGGATGCATTCATGCCCTTCTCAGCAGGTAATAGTAATACGATGTTATGCACCTAACTGCAGATTGGTCAAGTAATCATTTATTAATTAACTAAACACGTGCTGCTTCTCATCAGGTAAGAGGGTGTGCCTAGGGGAGCAGCTGGCTAGGATGGAGCTTTTTCTCTTCTTCGTCTTCATCTTCCAAAAATTCAGCTTCTCCCCTGTCCAGGGCGTAGAGCTAAACCTGGAAGGTCAAATCGGAGCCACCCTTACACCAGTTCCTTTCAAGATCTGTGCCTCCCTTCGTTAAAGTGCCTTTAATGACCCTTCCCATTTCTCTCTCACTACCTGAGGCTTTATGCCATGCAACACTAGAAATTAAGCCCTGAGGCCTAGAACCCCACGTGTGTGTGTGCTGTATACTGCTATGTCAAAGTGGCTTTGGGCAATGTATGTTCAACCTATTATTATATGCATAGGGCTACAACATATGATGCCAATATTGTTAAGACATGATGTCATACCCACGCTCTACAGAGAGAGCCCATTGTAATGTAACCCAGAGAACCAGAATGCAAGATGACTCACAGTCAGCAGTGTGCTCATTCCCACTAACTAACAGCAATGACATTTTCCTTCTGTTTTGGAAATAGGTTCATGATCCTAAAATAAAGACATGATCCTAAAATGCTTTTTCTTTTGGCTTGACTTTAGATTTTTTTCAGGATATGAAAAGAACAAGTTATACATACAGAACGTATTTTATTTTTTTCATATTGTTATGCCATGTAGGTTTAATATCTACTTAATTATAATTTTTACTTCATTTAATTTTTTTACCCATTCAATTTTATGTAAATATTTCTTGTTTATGTAGTTTCTACTGTTTTGCATTGTTGCATCTGTTTGTCTGTCTGTCTGTCTGTCTATCTATGTATATATCCATATCTATCTGTATATAACCTCTCTATCTATATAGCCAAATTATTTTACAACTAGGGCAGGTGCAAGGCATATAGTGTGCAAAATAATGAATCAAACAAAAAACAGAAGAACAGTTGCAGCAGTGCCTTACTGACTGAATGTAATGGTAACACTATTGTACACTATTAAGACCACCTGATTTTCTGTCAACAGTATTATAGCAGTGTCCAAAACGAGAAACCCCTCATTCATCCTACACACATCACAGTGAACAATATCACTCCCCTCTGTCACCTGACTACAGACAACCATGTTAACATTGACTCACTCTTGTGTCTGAATCACTGAAGTCTCAGTATAACCTAGTGTGTCTGAGATTTAAATGCATTTCAATGGATATTCTTAGAATAACAACCAAATACAACATAGTGCACACAGAGACATACACACATGCCTGTGAATGAACACACACACACACACATGCACATCTCCCTCTTTCATAATGTAAATAACCTCATAAACTAAGTTCTCTCTTTCCCACGTATTGTAAATCTGTTTATACATGACGGCTCTGGTTCAAGTTTTTTTCTTCCTTACAGCTTTCAAATGAAATGACTTCCAGATGAACATATCATATTTACAACTGTCACCTGTCAACAAGTGCCTTGTCTTTGTATGTGCTCAGGTCATTTATCCATTTGCCTTCTGCACGAAACACACACCCTGTAAGAAGGTTGTGGGATCGAATCTCCGCTTGGGGCCTTTCTGTGTGGAGTTTGCATGTTCTCCCTGTGTCTACTTGGGTATTCTGGGTACTCCGGTTTCCTCCCACAGTCCAAAGACATGCAGCTAGGCTAATTGGAGACCCTAAATTTCCCATAAGTATGAGTGTGTGAGTGAATGGTGTGTGTGCCCAGCCGTTAATTTACGGCCTGTCCAGGGTGTATTCCTGCCTCTCGTCCAATGCATGCTGGGATAGGCTCCAGCAGCCCCTGCGGAAAAAAAACTGCTCCACGCACACAAAAATGTTCTCCGCACACTCCAAAACTTATCCACGTGCACAGACTCTCCATGCACTCACAAACTTCTCCGCGTACAGAAAAACTTCTCCGTACACAAAATCTCTCGAAGCACCACCAACATTGACCAGTGACTGGCTATTTAGCTAGCTTGCTATATAAATCAGCAAATACAGCTAATGTTAACATTAAAAAATGAGAACATTTAGCTAAACATTAGCTAACATTGGTATGCTATACAGAGTTAACGGAATGTCTTATACTCATAAAATGTTTTTCAGTGCTGTTTTTCAGAGTGTGTTGGCAGTTTAATTTCCATTTTTGTGTGCATGGAGAAGTTTGTGTGCACAGAGCAATTTCTGTGTGTGTGTGTGTGTGTGTGTGTGTGTGTGTGTGTGTGTAAAGCAGTTTTTGTGTGCACAGATAAGTTTTTGTGTGTGCAGAGCAGTTTTTGTGTGCACTGAGCATTTTTTTTGTGTGCAGAGAAGTTTGTGTGCACTGAGTATTTTTGTGTGTGTGCAAAGAAGTTTGCATGCACAGAAAAGTTTCTGTGTGTGCAGAGAAGTGAATTGAACTGACCACCATCAGCTGGAACAAACATGTAATTCCTAGCTCCTTGCCATCTCAAAAAATGTGATAACACAATTTTGGTTGAACCGAAGCTAAGGGACAGTGTTTTATTTACTTATCTATTGCAACATAAGCATATTTTGGCACTGTAACCAAGAGGGTAAAGAGCACTCCACACATTGTGACAGTCTTTAACACTGCAAATTCAAGCTTTAATGTACAACAGAGGCAACTTATTTAATATGATCAGTAATTAACAATATTTATGATGATAAACAGACCATAAGGTATTTGCTTTGCAGCCAAGTGAAAGTGCACATTGGTGGGACACTGACTTTAGTGCATGAGAGTTCATTTTCATATCAATACTTTTAATGCCAGGCCTACATTTTGCCAGTCTGAATTAATGACTAATAGATAGTGTTTTGTATGTATGAGTAACTTGGCATTTTTGTATGTTGAAAATGTGCTTTTCATCAGATTGTATATACGAGACACAATGTTTCCTCACAATATAATTCAGTTGTGACTACATGTCTTTACACTTCAGAAAGTCAATATGGTTGTTCTCACAATATGCTTTACTAAAAATGCTTTAGTAAAAATGTAATATTGTGTATTCTCCTGTTTGAATCTGCCTAAAGCACAAATAAACCGGAAAACTGCCAATGTTGTTGTAAGCTCTACTGTGTGCTCTGATTGGTTGCATAATACGCACCTTCTCTAGCGAGTAAAGTGCAACAGGCTGATAAACGATACTAACTAAATTGGAATTGCTACATTGAAGACCTTGGCATATTTTTCAGCAGTCCTTGGGGTGCCTTTCTGTTCAACATGTTGCTGTATTCCTTGCTAGAGGGATTTGACATCAAAGGGCTTCTAGTTTTCCTCATTGTCTTTCTTCTGATCGCTGACTTTCTGAAAAACAGAAACCCCCCCAACTTCCCCCCTGGACCCTGGGCCCTGCCTGTTGTGGGAAATGTCTTCCATATTGACAGCAAACAACCACACATTTACCTGACAAAGGTAAGAATCCATAAGATTGTTCTGCATGCTTGTCAAATACCTGTAGCAATATGCCATTGAAGATATGTATCATGAGTATGCTTAGAAAATGATTTTGTTTCCATTTTAAATATTTTAAAATTGACATTTTGGAAACAAAAATGGGTGTGTAAGAAAACACAAGTAACAAAGTATGTAAGAAAATGTTTTGTAATATAACTCCCTGCTGAAAATTCCAGCTTAAAGGCATACTATGCAGGATTTTTACCTTGAAAATATAAAAAAAACAACCATGCTAAATCTATGATTCACTGGCAATCTCTGTCTTTATGTACTTTTGCCGAATTTGTGTACTTTTAACTTTATTTGGTATTCTAACGCGTTCGGAACATGTCTGGGCATAATGCCCTTTTCTGTGCGGTTAGGGGTGGGTGTGGCTACAGAGCCTGTGGTTTGGAGCCTGCGGATTTTGGAGTGTTTGTGGCCAGCTAGCTAGCCACTGTAATGGCCCAGATACAGTGAAGAAGAAAAAACAAGCCAACAGGGCTCGTCAAGAACTAGAGTTAAACTTGGAATTGCTTTTCCTCTGTGGCGTCCCAGTCGGGTACTCGGGAGTGAGTGGGCAGGGTTGAAGACGTCTTTGATTGTAAAAACAGACTAAAACATCCTGCATAGTATGCCTTTAAACCAGGCTAAGTTGGTCAAGCTGATATAAGCTGTGTTTTTGGCACTTTTGACCCAGACTATTCACCAGTTGATCAGACTAAATAGTCAGCCAGTCCACCAGTTTTATCACCAGCTTACTATACTAACTTGACCACCGTTGCTAGACAGGTGCTTTGACCAGCCACAGACCAGCTATGGCTAGCTAAAAGTGTTGAAAACACAGGTTAAATTATCTTAAAACAGCTTAGAATCCCTTGGCTGGAATTTTCAATTCTGCATTTTATCAGTCTACCAAGCTACAGAGCATCTAATTAAAACATCTGGCTTGCTCGCTTGCAGTAGACTTCATAAAATGAACCAAACAAAGTGCAGATTATATTAATTTTGTCTCGTTTTCAAAGCTGGCCAAGGTTTACGGGAATGTCTGCAGCATCCGCCTGGGTAGAGAAAAGATTGTGCTTGTGACAGGGTACAAAATGATGAAGGAAGCACTGGTTACTCAAGCAGAGAACTTTGTGGATCGACCCCCGAGCCCAATGTATGACAAGATCTTTTATGGAAATGGCAAGTCTCTACAATTACACTTTTCATTTCCCACTCAAATTTTTGGCACCATTGTTAAAGATAAGTCCAGAGTCCAGTTGTGATCCTTACAGATCAGAATTAAAGCCCAAGCAGAATGAAAATGTGCATTCCTCCCAGGCATTTTCTTGAGCAATGGTTACAAGTGGAGGAAACAGAGGAGATTCGCTCTCACCACCATGCGGAACTTTGGACTGGGAAAGAAATCCTTGGAATCCGTCATCTGTGAGGAGAGCAGATTCCTTCAAGAAGAGATTGAGCGGGAGCGAGGTAAAGCGTGAAGAAGGGACAGGATTTAAAAGGCTTAGATATCACTCAATATTTTACAAACCCACTCCGTGTGCTCATTTCTCCAGATAAAATAAACTACGATATTACTATTCCACTTACTGTGACAAGTGCTCCAAGCTTACATAGCTAGTAACAATTGTCTGTAGTTCCCCCTGCTTTAATGAAAAACAATTAAATTAGCATTATGTTTTGAAGAAGAAATGGACTGGTGCTTAAAAACACATTCATGGAAATGTAATTAAATGAATGCACCAAACAAGTACATAGTCAAGGCTGTTATTTAAAAAAGCTTAGTATGTCCAGCCAAAACCTTATGCACCTTGTATCCAAATATGAAATACAGGTTCCAAGAATGAGAGCCTCTTGTCTTATTCTTCATTCATAGGTAATCCCTTTGATCCCCACTTGCTTCTCAACAATTCCGTCTCCAATATCATCTGCTTCATGGTGTTTGGACACAGGTTTGATTATAGTGATCAAAATTTCCAAATGCTCCTGAAGTTATTGTCTGAAACACTTCAGCTGGAAGGTTCCATATGGGGACAGGTAGGAGTAGTTTACTCTAAAAGGTTTATAATAGTATCTTCAATGTAAATATATGGATATTTCTCATAAAAATAACAATAGCAGTTGCACTGAATGCCCCTTTCAGATGCAATATTGATGCCTGGGATTAAATGGCTGAAACATTCCTTGTAAAGAGCTTAGAATTTAGATAAAATAATTTGCTACTCATTTTTGTGTACAGTACAACAGCTGCAAATCCTCACTGACTACTATAATTTTCCTTTTCAGCTCTACGAAGCTTTTCCAACTGTGATGAATTTTCTCCCGGGACCACACAATGAAATCTTCAGACATTACAAAGACCTCTCTGCATTTGTGAGAGGGGAGCTGGAGAAGCATAAACAGGACTGGGACCCGTCTGCCCCACGAGACTATATTGACTCCTTCCTTGCTGAGATAGAACGTGTAAATGGCGTCCTTGCTGTTGCAGTTATTATTATCATAATCACAATTATAACGGATTACAATTGTGAACATGTGTGTGTACGGCATGTGTGAAAACATGCATGTTCATGTGTGCTGCTTGTATATTCATAAGAGACATGTTTTTGGTGAAGGAAGCGTAGCACATGGGAGACTTCAATCCCAGAGCACCCAAAATCTTCTGGTGACGCATTAATCCATAAGCCAATAATTGGCTTAATCAGTTTAATCCATTTCTTTGGAATTGACTCACATTAAAATAAGTCTCGCATCATATTTAACTGAGACGCAGAAATTAACATCGGGTTTCCAG
This sequence comes from Anguilla anguilla, assembly GCF_013347855.1. Classification (NCBI taxonomy): domain Eukaryota; kingdom Metazoa; phylum Chordata; class Actinopteri; order Anguilliformes; family Anguillidae; genus Anguilla; species Anguilla anguilla. The sequence continues at coordinate 59,639,061 of NC_049204.1, read as the reverse complement.
ACTTTTCCAAACTGACATCTTAAGATTTCTCTGTACATTTTCCAGATCATTTCAGAATAATAATAGCTACATGTTTAATTATGGAAATAAATTATTCCAAGAACCGATGGGCATATTTTTGTTACACTCTGAGTATGCATGCTATTATGTTGCCAAATAATTGCCAGAAGACTGTCTTCAAGGTAGTTCAAATAAATGAATCCGATTGACCATTTTTTACTTTCTAGAACGTGCATGACCCAGAGGCTGGCTTTGATGAGTTCAACCTGATCATGTGTGCTCTGGACCTGTTTCTTGCTGGGACTGAGACCACCTCGACCACACTGCGCTGGGCCTTGCTCTACATGATGAAATACCCTGATATACAAGGTGCGTGGCTCCCAACAGATCTGTCAAAAGCAATTCAGAGAAACCTAAATACTAATAAAAATGGTTGGATTTTATAAATCAATATTTCTGAACCAGTTCTAGGGTAATGAACTTCCGAGATTTAGGTAAATTCAAGTAAAAACAAAATTGTTTTTCCCCACAGAAATTTTTTTAAAGTCAAAGATCTAATGCATGGTAAATGATAATTTCAGGGTAAACGGATCCCTAATATCACAGCCATTGAAGAGCACACAGATAAAATACTGCAAAAAATATAATAGTAATAATAATAATAATAAGAGGAAGAATAAATTGTATTGATATAATGCTTCTCAAACAAGTTTTCAAAGTGTTCTCCAGATCATTATAAGTGCAACAAGGAAAATGAAACATAAATAGTATTCCACCTTCTACCTGCTTATTACTATTACTTTAATAACATGTAAATAGTTATAGTTGAGCCTGCTGTTAACACTTTCTGAATAAGCCCTTACTGTACTGGACTTGTCCCATGATAGAGAAGGTCCAGGCTGAGATTGACAGAGTAATTGGCCAATCGCGGCAGCCCACCATGGCAGACAGAGCCGACATGCCCTACACTGATGCTGTGATCCATGAGATACAAAGGATGGGCAACATTGTGCCACTGAATATGCCCAGGACTGCCAGCAATGACACAACACTGGGAGGACACTTCCTTCCAAAGGTAAGAAACACAACAGGCACTTCATATGCTTGCATAAATGTAGGAGCATAAGGCTTCCTCTGTCACAGGGATTCTTTTCTAATCTGTTAATTTGACAAAACTCTAAATGGCCCACAAAGTACAAACACTTGAATGTGGACATTTGTTGTAACTATTAACCAAATAAGTTGGTCAAATAACTTAAGTAATGAAGCAAATGACAGCATAAACATATTGAGAGGAATTTGTACTGCATTAAATCTGTGGAATTTAACAAAATAATGTTCACAGTCTGAGCACAAACACCCTTACAAAGTGATGGAAGCTATATGTATTTTGTACACTTCTGTGCACATTTCAGTTTGCAAATTTCAAAAATCCAAAGTTAATAGCACTCTGTGTCTTCAGGGCACGGCAATAATGACAAACTTGACCTCAGTGTTGTTTGACAAGACTGTGTGGCAGACACCAGATACTTTCAACCCTGGACACTTCTTGGATTCTGATGGAAAGTTTGTGAGACAGGATGCATTCATGCCCTTCTCAGCAGGTAATAGTAATGCGATGTTATGCACCTAATTGCAGATTGGACAAGTAACCATTCATTAATTAACTAAACACGTGCTGCTTCTCATCAGGTAAGAGGGTGTGCCTAGGGGAGCAACTGGCTAGGATGGAGCTTTTTCTCTTCTTCGTCTTCATCTTCCAAAAATTCAGCTTCTCCCCTGTCCAGGGCGTAGAGCTAAACCTGGAAGGTCAAATCGGAATCATCCTGACACCAGTTCCTTTCAAGATCTGTTCCTCCCTTCGCTAAAGTGCCTCAATAAACATTCCTGTGTATGTTCAATCTAAACAAAGCTGCAAACATATAGCACAGTTTTTGCATATATTCTGTGACATTCATGCTTCTACCTGAAATAAATGCTGCCCCTGAAACACTTCTACCATGCCTTCACCTTGGGGCTGTCTAGACTTTTCTTTGCTGTAAACTGGCCCTCATATTACAAAAAGACAGAGCCAATTGTGACAACCAACAAGACCCAAGAAATTTTTACATGGCTGGACTTGCAACTTTTCATATATGGTAAGGAATTATTATTGTTTTTTTTTTTTTTTTTTTGCATTTGATCCCATAAAAGCAGCCGTACTTTGACGTACCACATTTGACCTCTGCAGAAGATGTGAAAAATGACTAGTCTTGGAAGTGAAAAAGACTAACTGCTACTAACTCATTTTTACTTTGATCTAAAATGGCCACTAGTGGGAGATGAAGGAAAGAGATGACTAAAAGCTATAGCGAAGCTTTACACCACAGGCTAGCCACTGGAATCCTCAATAGTGATTTGAGCACAGACATGCCCAACTGCACCCACCAAAAAATATATTAAAAAGAATCCCTCTTTAGAAAATTCAAACTTTTATTTTTTATGAATTTCGAAGGCTTTAAAAAGTACATCCTAATGTTTACTCCATTGGTAAATTACATTTCACAGTTAGGATATTTTTCTCTGACAATCAGCGGAATCGGAGTCACAATTTTGGTTCAATCCAGACCAACTATTTCGAGACTAATTCCACCTAACATTTAAGCAAATGTAATTTCTTCTGATTCGGTTCATGTATTTTTAAACAAACAGGTAAAAGTGAATTTGACACTGCAGCTTTCTAGGCAACACTTCAGCTTGAGCAAATTAAGCCAACACAAAAAGTAGCACAGGGCAGGCCAGTGCTTCTGAGTTCCTGATGCCCTGTGGTCCAGCTTAGGCCCCGCTCTCACACACAGACATCTTGGGCCGTGCCTGTTACCTATCGCAGTTCCTACCCACTGTCAATCAAAAATTCTATGAAGAACAGCAAGTCACATTCATAATGCATCATGGATATGTATACCAATTGGTCACACTAAAACCATAACCAAACTATAAATATTCTGAAATTCTTAGTTTTCCAATTTCAGAATGAATATATATATGTCTTTTCAAATGCTGGCATATAAACCCGGTTTACTTTGATATGTTGACCAAATAGAATCCTTGCTAAACACTTAAGATACAACACAGCTGTAGAAAAAAAGGCTCTTAAATGATTTCCACAGAGCATGCAGTAGTCATCTCGCATTTTGTACAAACTAATCATTTAAAATTCATCAACATTTCTTTGCAGTCCCTCTGCTCATTTTCAGTCACTTTCTCCAAGAGAAACATGTCAATGTTTGCAATATATTTTATTTTTCTTTCTTTCAGGAACTCCTTTCTGTAATGCACAAGGAGAGCAAAATTCTATGCGCCACAAAAGAGAAATTATGATGTCCAGCACCAATTTGCCTTTGTTTTTAATGTTATATATATACACCTAATTTTCACAGAGATGGCTCTAGTCTGAAAACTTTCACCAAGGACATTGTTCAATTAATGTTAGACTCATCTCCAAACTGCATAGCTTAGTCAAAGGATTACACAACAATTCATTTCTGGAAGTTATATTCGATTGATAATAGTTCAGTCACTCCTCAAATCATCTAGGTTAATTATTGTTTTAAAAACCCCACAGCTGAAATGGACATTGACTGGAGGTATAAATATAAACGCAACATCTGTTGCTTTTCATTTGATTTTGAATCTTCCTGCACTACACACACATATATATACAAGTTTAAAAAGTTATTAGTTATTTCCCTGACTTAATATGAATATGATATGACATGAGAAGATAAATAAAAGCTTGATCAGTTCCAAAATCAATATCCATTCACTAAACCTGCCAGTTAGACCTGATCTCAGTTGGCAGACGTACCTTAATCAAAATAGAGTCCAGGTATAGGCCTGCAGCCAGCAGCCAGGGAAAGCTGAAATGAGGGCCCTAAGGCCGGAAACATGACCCTACGCAAGTACGCGAACGACAACGCGCTGCGAACGCGCGGCTCAGTCGCACGCTCAACATGCGTTCTCATGTCCACGGGGAGTCAACAAGCCCGAGTCCTCAAGGGGGCGATCCAGGGCGGCTGTGAAAGACGGAGCCGAAGAGAGCACAAACCGAAGGAGACGGCTTCATCCTGCCGTTGCCTGCTACAGCGCCCCCTAGCTGCGATGCTTGACACTGCAACTCTCGCTTGCGTCGCGTCAAGGATTTCAGGTGACGCGTTTCAGGACGCGACGACGCCAGTGACCGGCTCTGTCTGCGTCTGCGTACTTTATGCAGGGTATGTTTCCGGCCTAAGCGCCAAGTGTTCGCATTGTCGCATGCGTGTCTCCAGGAAGTGGCTTCAGGGAGCTGACAGCGGTGTGCTTAAGGTCACTTGAGGGTGCATTTGGGGGGGGATGGGGGGTGGAGGGGGGTGGCGCGGAAGTGCTACTTGGAGGACGCGGCCGGCGCGTTGACGGAGACCGGGCGCCGAGCGTTGGTCACCTGCCGTTGCTGTGCCAGGAAGGACTGGCCGGGCGGCACGATGGAGGAAGAGGAGCGGCCCGCCAGCCGGGATTCGATGGCAAGTTTCTGGAAGCTCAGGCTCTGAAAACGGGTAAAGAAGTGGGGTCAACAGGCCAAGTGTTTTTCAGTGAAAATAAGGCCAAAACCCTACAACAAAAGTATCCCTTTCGTTGGCGAAATGATCGTTATGTACAACAGAATTCTACTGAAAACAGAACCTGTCTGTCCATCGGTTTCCAAAGATGTGTGACAGTGAAGAGATAATCTCCGATTCAAGATAATCTCGACTGATAATCTTTGACTAATTGAGAATCTCTGAAGATGCGAGGCAGACGTAGCATGTGCTGTGACCCACTGAGGAACACGCACTCCCAAGCGTGTGTATGGACGGCAGAACTAAGGACGCAGGGATATCTCTTGTTGGAAAATAAGCGCTATCGTCTGTGCCATCCTACCTTGTTGTACCACGCAGTAACGATCAGCTTTTCTTCGTATTCTCGAAGTTTCGCCTGCTCACACTCGCGCTGTGCAGAGAGATACCATCGTAATGTAACCGAGAGAACCAGAATGTGCAAGATGACTCACAGTCAGCAGTGTGCTCATTCCCACTGACTAACAACACTGACATTTTCCTTGTTATGGAACATTGTTGCAGAGACATGATCCAAAAAAAAAAATTTCTTATGGCATGAATTTTTTTTTGGATTTAAAATGAACAAACTTTACTGTATTTTTTAAAATATTGTTATGCAATATACAATGCCCTCCATAATGTTTTGGGCAAAGACTTTTTTCTTGAAAAAAATATCTTTGTCGCTAACATTATGGAGGGAACTGTATGTTTAATTCATTTACTTTCAAATTAAATTTCCTGGTTTGAATTTAAGTATATTATTATTATTATACCTCCAGATTGATGATTCTCTTATCCTTCTCAGCAAGCTGATTCTTCAGGGACTGGATCTCAACACTGGCTGGGTTCAGCTTGGGATCCAGGGCCCTTATCACCTGCCGTAACAGGAACAAAATCCTCACAAAACCACACGTGAACCGCTCAGATAACCCAAAAACCATCCACAGATACGCCGAGACATCTTAGCCTTTACACACAGCCTTTCACTTACATTGCGGGCCTTTTCCAGGTACATCTTGTAGCGATCCTCCATTGCTCTCATGTCCTCGTCCTTCTTCTTGAGGGCAGCCAGAAGCTCGTCTATCTTCAGTGCTGCGGGAAAACATGCACCTCTGAATACCTCCTCAAAGGAACTGTCCTTCCTCTTCTTTAACCATTCATACCCCAGATCTTTTCCAACAGCTCAACATTCTGGCAGCTACCTATTTCTCAATACAATGCACTTTAACCAACTATACGTTGATTACAATTTAAAGTAAAATAATTTTGTTTCTGTAATTTCCCCGTTAACACATTAATTAATGCATTTTATGTCAGTTCAACTTAAATTGAAATCATTCACTGGTAAAAAGTAAAGTCAAGTAAAGTAAACATCAAGTAATAAATGGGTCCAATAAGAATTTAAAAAGCAAACACGCCTGTCTCTTAGTAATTACTGATAATAGTTTCATTACAATGCAGAAGCAATTAATTCAATTCTCAGAAATGAAATCAAATGTTTCTATGTGCCCGAAATTTCCTTATAGGAATGTGCAAATCATCCTTTTACTTGTTATTTTTAAGAATAATTATCCTCGGGGAAATCACTGGTCTGCACTCACTGGTCTGTGCAGAGTCTGGCTGCAGGTCTTCTATCAGCTCCTTCTTCTTCATAATCTCATCCTGGGCTTCATTTAACTGGACCCTGAGAAAGACGGAGAAACATCCACACTGAGTCCACCTGCACCCACACTGAATCCACCTGCACCCAAACTACGTCCTCCTGCACCCAAACCACGTCCACCTTCACCCACACTACGTCCACCTTCACCCAAACCACATCCACCTTCACCCATAGCCATTCCCCTCCAGCCTAGTGCTGTTACACAGCTTGGAACTGAATTAATTCCCAATCATTGCCCACCACATTTTTACCACAACTAGAACACATGCAGGATGTGAATCATGTCTAAAACATTTATAAAAAGTGAACTTACATGTGAGCATCAAGCTTCTTTTTCAGGTGAGACTGGAATTAAACATAAGAACAACAGAGAATCAAATAAAAAAATCAGAAGAACAATGGTGCCTTATTGACTAAATGTGATGGTCACTGCAGTAACACTGCAGTACAAATAATGAAACTAATGGGCAGCAGCAAGTCGATAAAATGCAAGGACAAGTAAAGTTCTCAAGTGTGGATTCAACAAAAGAGAATAATAAATTATGTCCTGAAATGTGATGTTCTGCATTTTTATTACACCCACGTCCTCAGTCTTGGCTCCCTGCCCCTGCAGGGCTTTCTGGAGATCCTCCACTTGAAGCTGCAGTTCACGGATCCTTTCCTGGTTCAACCTGAAAACACACCCGTGTCTTACACAGCTGAAGTCTGTCACTCTTAAGCATATTCAAGATACCAAATATGCAAATTTTTAAAAGCAGTTTGTGACTCACAGGAAATAACTGCTATCGCAATAAAGCAACATACAAGTGAACGATGCTCTTATTTCTCCCCTTTCAATTGAAATAATTCACAATTTCAACATTTCTCTAATTATATATTTCAGTCAATAATGTATTTAGATGCCAGGGCGTGAAGGTATAGTTTCACATCATACTGTGGGAGGAAGCACTACGGACTATGAATCTATGCACCGCACGCAAATCCATTCCATGAAGTATTTCAGGGGAGGTCACCCAATCGGAATGCGGTACCTCTTCTCGGTGTCCAGTCCGCTTTTGTGGCGGTGAGCCTCCTCGAGCTGAACCTGCAGCTCGGCGATGCGGTCGTTCTCCGAGCCCTCCTGCTGCAGCAGCAGCATCTTGTTCTCATGCTGCAGTCGAATGAACTTCTCCCTGCAGACACAGGAAGAGCAGGGCAAAAACAGGACGTGATGCCAGATCATACTGCGTACAGTCACTCACACACAGACATGATTCACAGTCTCACCAACACGTTCATTAGTTTTAGCCTACAGCAGCAATGAGCAACTTACAATTAGGGGGCCTACTACTCTACAGCAACAATCCTACAGCAACAATTCCTTTTTTTGATAATTTAGGATAAAGGATAAATTATCCAATATAACATCTCTTTTTTGAGGGGTGATGTTCTGGGTGGTATTATAAAAACGACAGAAAAAAGACCTTTAAAAAGCAAAAACAAAAACAACAGAAAACAAAATACCACACTCAGTTAATCACTATAGTATCAAGTGTGCGGAATGGATTACAGGGCTCATCTATATATAATGTAATGTGCTCATGAGCAGCTCCCTGTAAAATCTCAGATATACATTAAAGCAGACACAGAATCAAGTACCTGAACTCTATAGGCAAGATTTCAGCAGCGAGGTTGTCGTGGCTTGGACTTCCAGCAGGAAAAAGTCCTTTCGTGTGGAGGAAAAAAAAAATTCTCATTATGGTAAAATTATACAAAAATAGTTTTCCTTTCATATACTGCAGTGTTTTCGTGAATATCTCATTGGCACTTCTATTGAGATACCTGCTTGCAAGAGCTGATCTTGTTGGGCTTGTGTGCAACGCAGCTCCTCATTAGTCTCTTTTAAGGAGTCCCGCTCGACAATTATCCTCTGGAGGTAAAAGAACACGTAAAGCCTGCCATCAAAACTTGAGTTTCACTTTCAGACATTTTAACATCCTCAAAATTCATCCTCAAACATTTATCCATTTTCGCCATCTGAATTCTGACCTGTAAACCGTAACCCAAAGCCCCCCGTACCTCTTTTTCTTTTAGCACAGTTTCATGCTTTTCCTCAAACTTCTTCATTTCAAAGGCCAAATTATCAGCCCTGCGGGATTCCTCCGACAGCTTTCTGTGCAGCTCCTGGACCTGATGGAAAATGAGCTTGTCTTTAGACACAAGGGGATACAGTTACACTGCTTTGCAATTTTTCCTTATAATACTGCCATATTTTTGCTCATTATGTTACATAGGATTATGCTACTGTACAATGAAGAGTAGTTTACACATTGTATATTTATACTGTGGCCATTTAGTAGGCAATAGTATCCAGTGACTTACACACCTTACAATCCATAATACAGGGGGCTATTTACTGAAGCAGTTCAAGTTAAGTTCCTTGTTAAAAGTTACAACAACAATGCCCCCTCCTGGGAATCTGCCTAAAACCTTGTAGTTACAAGCCCAGTTCGCTAATCATTATGCTTCCTTGTCACATCAAAACCTGACAGCATAATAAACAGAACTTTCCAGCTCATTGGTTATTTTCTGTGTGCTTATTAGTTTCAATTTCACAGCAATGACAACACGACTGAGGCAACCCACAGGCTGACTGTGGCGTGATGATGCAACGACATCCCACCTGTCTCTTGTAGGTCTCCAGCTGCGTGCGGGCCGCATTGGCCTTGCGGAGCTCCTCCTCCAGACTGACGGTGTTCTGCATGTAGGTCATGTTCTTCTCCTCCAGGGTCTTCACCTGGCGCCGCAGGTCACTCAGGTCCTCCAGCTTCTTCCTGTAGGTCTCCACTGAGGCCTCCAGCTTGACGGCCCGGTCCGAGCAGCTCCTGCCCATGGACAGGGGGCGGCAGTGTAGCATAATGGGTAAGGAACAGGTCTTGTAACCTAAAGGTCGCAGGTTCGATTCCAAGGTAGGACACTGTACCCGTGAGTAAGGTAATTAACCTGTATTTCTTCAGTATATACCCAGCTGTAATAATATAAATGCTATGTAAGATGTTGTGTAAGTTGCTCTGGATAAGAGCGTTTGCTAAATGCCTGTAATGGGCAGGGAGTGGGGATTAGAGAGGCATGCCACACACCACACAGACAGGGAGACACTGGTACAGAGACTCGCCTCCCCGTCTGCCGTACCTCAGGATGTCCAGCTCATCCTTGAGGGAGCGGGACTCCTCTGCCAGGCTGGTCAGCTCATCATTGCGATGTTGAACCTCAATAAGCTGCTTCTCCAGCTCCTCACAGTGGATGCGGTAGTCATCCTTAGCAGCCTCCAGTCTATGGCCAGGCAACACAAGAGAGAATAGTCACATTGAAACTGATCCGATAGCACCTTTCACATAACTATGTGTCGCATGTGAACAGGGAAATAACATTTCAATAGTGAGTGGGACCTGAAATTCTCCTCCTGCAGCTGTTCAAGCTGCAGCTGGAGCTGGCTGTGCTTCTTCCCTGAGGGGGTGCTGGGGTCATCGAAGGAGTCCAGCTGGTTGGCCCGGTCCGTCAGCACATCATTCTCCGCCAGCAGGCTGTTCCTCTCCTCCTGAAGAATAGTGACCTGACCAATCACAGAAAACAGTGTCAATGCTAACATGGCAACCCGTCACCTGACCAATAAGGGTAGAGTGTCAACAGCAACACAACTCTTCTGGCAATTCTTCTCTTACCATCTTACCACAAAGCACAGTAAACACCATCACTCTCCACTACAACCTGACCACAGACGACAGTATCAACACTGACACTCTCCCTTGTGAATGAATCACCGAGGTCACAGCACTCCTAGGCTGTGCCCCAAACACAGCAAATAAAATCATTTCAGGAAGTGCCAGCCAAAAATGGTCCCTTCACAGATGCACAACTCACGCACAGCCTTTTAAATAGTTGAAATAGTTCAGGTTTAGGATCCACTGTGTCCATTCATTTCCTCACAAGCATTAGCACTACATGAAGAAGCATAGCATCGCTCTTCCGCAGAGTAAACAGATGCACAATAACAACCATCCAGTTGCTAATAAAATTCTGACTCTTTTCCTTCTACAGCCAATCTGCTCTTTGAATGTTTACACAAATACTGGCCAACAGCTTCCATAGTTCTTCATGAAATAACTGCTCCTACATTTAACTTGGCATCTTTTTCCATGTATTGTAATAATTTTATTATACTACCTAATGCAAACGTGGAATGATTGCGTAAACTAACACACCAAAGTCTTGCCATTCTCACTGAGCAAGCAGCACACAATAGTTAGTTCATTGTTAATATAAAACACCGACTTGCATTATTTATGGTTAGTTAGCCTTCTTACAGAAGATGTGAGGTTGTCTTTTAGTTCCTTGCTTGTCACCACACACACATGCCAATTTTGTGTGAGCTTAGAATTCATGAGTTCTCCACCTTTTTCTTAATTCCCCACACAGTTTGGATATTTATTTCAAATAAGCCACTTACAGCTGGCTTTAAAGTACACTTCTGTTTCAGAGTTTTGGTCCCATTATTATTGTCGGTAAACACAGACTGTACAGTTTTTACATAGGTCTGTTTAGATTTAATTTATTTTTATAATTTCTCTGTTCATTGTGATATTTTAACCTTATTGCAGTTCACACACTCAAGTTCATATTTTTAATAATGTGACCAGAATCTAAATGACCAAAAAAAAAATATTACAGATGTGTTACAGACATTACAAATTGCACAGTTTACCTGAACCCTAAAATTCCCCCCAGAATTAGTAAGAATTGTTAGTTGCAGTACTAGCTGTAATCATAGCTTGGCTCAAAAGCCATGCAGAAAAACAGTCTTACCTTCTCCATATAATCTCAGCATGGGGGATTTGAGTTTTGTGATTTTTACAACTCAATCTGTCAAGAATCATTCCCAGCACATGATCAATATTAAATCAGAATTAACATAGTTGAAAACAGCATGTTCTATAATGATTTAATAATCTAGAGCATAACAGACTTTTTGCAATGAATGACAACAACCAAAGCTTGTTTTCTAAAGCGATGTAAAGCTCTATTGCTTTCATTTTTTTCAGAAAAAGTGTTCATTACAGAGCAACGGATCATTGGAAAAAAGGTTACATATCTACCCACAAAGTTAAAATGCAATGTACATCCAACTGTTTTGAACAAAGCAGGGATGTTCTTATTTTTCCTGACAGAAAGAGATGAAATGAAATCTGACAATGGATCCCAGAGCATCTCTGCCCAGGGGGGCCACACCGAACTGACCTGAACATCCAGCTCCTGGCACCTCTGTGCCAGCTCTTCTTTCTGTGCCACGAGCTCCGCCATTTCCTCCATGGCCTTCTTCAGCTGGAACCAACAGCACAACATGTGTCAAGAGCACAAAATCACACGGAAGGCAAGGCCAGCAGAGAATTCACACTCACTCAAAGCCTGCTGGTCACTGCATTAAGCGTGCCATGTTCACACCTTTCAAATGTTGAAGGAAAGCGTTGAGCACGTACCTGCAGTTCAACGTCCCCAAGAGGTTCTGCTCCAAACTGTGTCATCGTTTCCCTGCTCATCAGCTGAAAAACACAAAGCTTCAGCAGGGATGCTTGGGGATGGAGTTTGAACGCTGCACGAGATTCATTCAGAAATATTATTTTGGTAGCAACAGCACAATACAATGTCAAGCAAATTAGCACATTAAAGAGCTATGGTTTGTGAGCCAGCATTGATGACATGCACACAAGCTTAACAAAATATATACCCATGCTAAACGTAAATCACAAAACTAAAATGCATGAGTCCTTCCCATACTTTTATGATGAATTAAGCCTTAATTTTTCCTATACTACTAAAAGTTGATCAGTATATTTCGGAGACAGCATTAACAATACATTAGCCTTCCCATTGGCTGACAAACGCTGAGCTGCATGACATGCTTCATTCCACTTTACAGTATCACTAGTAAAATCACCTCCTGAATGGCAGTCATCACGACATGTTGCACTGACTCCTCCAAAGTCATAATGATCTGAATGTACTCTGTGGATGGGGAAAAGAAAAACACCTAGACATTGCACATTTGGCTTTTCTGAATTCTTAATCAGGGAATTATTATTTATTCACAAAGAACAAGCTGACTGTAGCTCCAGATGGCCACTACCTTGTTTCCTTTCACACTTGACAGCACAGCCCAAAATCAACTGTAGGAGGCGCCCTAGCTCCACAGGGTCAGAGTGCTCGGCCACTAGGACCAGATCCGGCAGGGGGAAATCAGAAATCTGTTGGGCCAGAACCTGATAGCATTGTAATAGTTTAATCACATGCCATGTATTTTTTCTGAATGCCAACTGCGCAACAGTTGTACATACACACTTGGAATTCGTACAATTATGCCAGACGGAGAACACTTACAAACTTAAAAGTATCTGTATTGCAGTATATACTGTACAACGCGGCAACAAAATGTATGAAACAACAGAAACTGTAAAATACCACTTGCCTCGTTATAGTAATCCACCATCATCTGAAGCACTTTTTTCAGGTTGTTCATCTGGATTTAACAAATGTCAATTGCCAAAGACATTAGCAAATTAACCAGATGATCACTTCAATGAAAGGACGTTCAATTCATACTTTTGATAAATCTGCTATCACACAAGAGAAATTCTGAGATGTTACCTTTAGTCGCCAGTTGTCACCCACATCTCCTTTAATACGGCTCAGCCAGCTTTCACTGAACCATGTGGGGTCTCTACAATACAAGTACATATAATGCCCAAAAAAAACGTCACAAAATTACACACGTGACCTTCTCAGATCGGACATAAAATCAGGCGGTGGTTTGGTGTCCCGAAATCCAGACTGCGATGATTCGTAACTATAATAGTATACATAAAATACAAGACTGGTAGAACTTTCCGGAAGAGACACTCACATCTGATGGAGCGCCTGGGACATGGCAACTCCAGTAGTCAGGTCCAGCGCAGTCTTACATGGCGCCGCGGTGTTGAATGTCTGCAACTAATGAAATACAGCACACTATAATCACGGCAATCAGGCCAGGCGTTTGACCACAGCATGGCTTGAGAGTAGGCTATAGCTATAGCAAGAACACACTTTTTTGTAGAAATGCATTATCCATTTATTATCTGTAAATAGAAAGGAATCTTATAAGAATTTTTATTATTATTACCACGTGAAGCTAAATTTAATTAGGCTTAAAGAAAAAGGGGAAGGTTTTCTCAACAAAAAAGTTATTCTGTCACCTGTTGGATTTTACTTTTCCAATTGAATCAAACCTATGTTTTAAAGACCCCCAACTTAATGATACCATTTATAAATAAATAAATAAATAAATAAATAATAATTTTAACCTGGCACACAAATGAATAAATTGAATTCTCAACCATTTTCAGTTAACCTATCGCAAGACACGGTATTTTGCTCTAGATATTTAACTATAATATTTAAGCTTTTTGCTGAAGTAGGCCTATTGTTATACATGAACATCCGCAATAATGAAATAAACGCGCCCATAAAACCAAATTCTATTTTATATGCATTGGATATTTCTTTGCATAGCGACCAATTCTTGACAAATAAAGCACAAATCTACCAAGGTCATACACTGAAATTTGATTACCAAGACACAAGAAAAGCTGTTAATAATTAATTGTGCATCCACAGTAAAGCAACAGACCAATCGGGTCCAGCAGTCTGGGTGCAATTTAAATGAATTACCTTACCACTGAAAATAGTCTTTGAAATCCATTCTCAGAAGACCATGTTTGTAACTTTACAGTAGGGGCCTTACCATACTACGCATTCACCACCGAAGTTGCATGCTTGCATATAATGCAATGCATAAAGTTCAATAACGTGCCGATTGTCGCCTCAAATATAAAGCGATCAAATATAGCCTGTTGTAAGCTACTAGGTTTTAGATTGAATTTCGCTGTGCGGCAGTCACGTAGATAACGCTAACGTCAATTAGGTACAGTTAACCTAAGGTTAAATTAATGTTGCCTATAAATCTATATTCTACTGCAATTCGGTCGAGCCAATGATTAAATATCCCAAGTGAGCGAGACAACCACCATTGACTATTACTAATAGCATTAGCTCGATAGAGCAATGCAAACCTATCGTGGTTAGCGCCAAGCAGATCATGCCATATTTCTTACATTTCAAATGCAAATATTCATTGCAAATCACTGCTTCATTAACTTGGTTAACTTTAGCTAGTTGACATTAGTAAAGCATTATCCGATTGCATAACGTAATACTAGCTAAAACGGAAGAGCAAGCTTCCTGCAAATATTTGGTTGTTAACGAGATTAACGTTATAAAACTAAATGGGATAATACATTTAATTCGTGTTTGTTTTTTATACTAAAAAAACTGACTAACGTGAGTCAGTTCAGTGTGCAATGACATTGATCGGAGGGAGTCTGGCTAGCTCGCTAGCTACCGGTGCGCATCGTTAACGTACCTCCGACAGGTAGCTAGCTAGCAATACCGTCACCATAGCGCTAAGAAATAATAACAAAACCTATGCACATTGTCTCAGTTGGCCGTTCAAAAATGACAAGACTTACCCAAATTATAAGACTTTCGCACAGCACAGTTTTGTTCAAATCCATTTCTTCTTAGATTGGTTTGAAATTCCCGTTCACCTGTCAACAATGCGTTTTCCCTTTACACTGCATCTGACCTCACCTGGGATGTATTTCCCAAAGCAACCTGCGCAGAGTCGAATTGCGTTAGTAGACTGCGGAATGAAAACGACGTAAAAGTTGCGTGAATACACACCGAACATGCTTTTGCGTACCCCACTGAGACGGATTCAGAGAATGACAGGATAAAGAGTTCAACACTGAGAAATAAAACGCCAATGGTTGCTTGATATCGGTAGCACATAGTAGCCAATCGGCGTGAGAATTTAGAGACTGACAGCGCAGTGTGCATAAAGTAACCAATCTGTGAACGCAATTCATGCTTTTTTTGCACGACATACTGCACATTATGCGATCTATCCTTCACCACCCAATACAGATTATGTTTGAACAAGGTTGGTGGACACGACCTGAAATTTAAGATCAGGATGTATGAGTATCGTAAAGGAGGTAGGGTGTTAACTCAGAATTCAGGTAGGCTACAGATTTGATATTCAGAGCTTTTGTCGTGGAAACTGATTTTTACTGGATTCAACTTCAAAACGCCAAAATTCACGGGAGATGACCAACTAACGTTTGTGGATCGGTGTCTTGGTTGAGAAAAGGCAAGAAGCATGTCCTCATGTTAGCCCCGTCTCCTATTGGTCTGCGCATGCACTTACTGCGTCGTGCCATAATATAATCCAGTGGTAACCAATTCTGTTCCTGGAGATCTACCGTCCTGTAAATTTTCATTTCAACCCTGATTTGACACACCTGACTGTTCTAATTAGCAGCTCAATGAGATCTCTAGCAATTGAATGAGGTGCGGTTTGTAAGGGTTGGAATGAAAACAGGACAGTTGATCTCCAGGAACACAGGAGTTGGTGACCACCGATCTAATTAATTGTCTGCTTTGTAAATTATATTTATGAGTTAAATTAATTTAACTTTAGTTTTTCTGAAACAAGTCGTGAAGCACTCATCATACACATAATGGAAACTGGACCCTTCAAGATGGATTGTAAAATGAATGATACTTCCAATACATCCCTTTCCCTGTACTTAATTATAATGTTCAGCACCCCTGAGATCCCTTTAAAATCAGTACCCCACAAGATTCACAAAATGAATAGTTAAGATTCTAAAAGATTTTAAGAGTTCAGTAGGCAACAGGGTAGACTCATAGTAGTACATGGAAAATTATTTACCACACTAGCTTTCAAGCACGTGAGAAATCGCACGGAATGTGTTTCTAAAATGTTTATCAGTGGTATGTCATAAACACAAAAGATAAGATTAACAGGGAAGTCACATGCACCGTACAATGATGGGAAGCTCATGTATATAGTTGACAAGTTACAAACACAAAAAGGTATACAATTCTGTGAGTCCTTGAGCAATTTCAGGGGTAGTGAATAATTAGATTTTAGCTGGTTAAGTCTACTGTGTTAATATTAAAGGCAGATATACAGTTATGTACCATTACAATATAGCAGTTAAACATGAAAGAATTTTGAGTCTACTTTGCTGACAATTCTTCTAACATTATATTATGCATTCTTTAAAAAACAAAACAAAAAAAGTTTGATATTTGCACTCAAAAAGACACTGCTACCTTTCATATGGAAAGAGATAAAACTAAAAAGGAGAACGAAGAAAATAAGTCAACAGTTAAAGAAATAAAACACCAATGAACATTTATAGACAGGATAACAAAAGGGGAACTGCATGGCAGTCAGTGAAAAATGATCTGGGGTAATAATCGCTACTACTGTAAAGCATAGGAGTTTGTGCACCTTTCACCTTCCACCTCTGAACATTTCAAGGCTAGGATAGATCAATACCAGCTATTTTTAGTCTATTTGACCTTGCAGTTTTGGCTGACATGTCTTAGATAAATATTTGCTGAAATATTTCAGCAAAGAGTTTTAATGTCTTACCTATACTAAATCAGGCTTACCTACTGTATAGCTTGTAATGGTGTAAATGTGAAAAGTGTATCTTAATAGATTAAGCCATTTATATGGCCAAACTGAGTTAAGTTAATAATTGATTGGTTTGTCACATTGGTTTTTATTTGCATCACACAACTGAATAGCACATTTGGTGTATCTGTGTGAATTTGTCCACATGCTCATGTGATACATATATTTTTGTGTGTTGTCACATTGGTTTTTATTTGCATCACACAACTGAATAGCACATTTGGTGTATCTGTGTGAATTTGTCCACATGCTCATGTGATACATATACTTTTGTGTGGTGGCTTGTTAGTTAACTAACAAACACCCCCCCTGTCGCACATTATTGTATTTCTAAAAATCATGATTTCATATTGGGTTCATACTGGGACTATTAAAAAAATGAATAAATGAATGGTTTCGCAATGGGCTGAGTTACACAAAAAATAGTTGCAAAATTCATTTATTAATAAGCCCTGAACAGCTGATTGCAGAAAACAGGGGGGGGGGAGCCTTTCAGTATGTACAGCATGGTAAAGTTACATACGTGTACAGAGATTCAAAGGCATTGCAAAATTTGTTGATAATTTGTCACAGTGGCACAACTTCTTTTTAGCTGTGTTTTCATACTATGTGAAGCAATTACATGAAAATCAGGAATTAAGATAGCTTACATTAACTTAGAAAGGACAATAAGACATAAAAGGCACTGAAAGGCTGTTCTTAAACATATAAAAGGGAATGTAATATGGATTTTTACTATAGTTGAAAAATTCCATGTTGTCATATGTGGGACAGGGCATTAAATTGTGTAAACATATGGTAAATGATTGCTGAGGTTGCCGTGATATCCTAAGCGTACCATACTTTTAAAAAAAGTAGGCAGGGTTTTCAGTCTTTGACCAGAAATGGTGTCACATGACCAAAATAGAGCAGTTTTCCAACAGACCAATAGGGTCCAAATTTTTCCGCTTTGGAAGTGAATTTAAAAAGACATTAATGTGATAACTATACTATCCTAAATCCCACAGATGGATACATTTGACTGGGTGATGAAGGTTTGATTTTTTTGGGGGGTATATATACTGTATGCTTTGTTATTTGTCCCCAGCTTGGCTAAGGAGCCCCTTGGTGAAACTGAAAACTGTAGTTGATCATTAACTGGCCAGTCAGATTTACCACGTTCAGTCATGCTGTCATGTAGCACTTCCTACTAAGAACTTCGCGGAAACAGACTGAAACCATGTCTATCTGCAAAAACATACATTTAAGGTAAGTGAGCCACAAAAGTCTGCTGACAGTAAAACATACATTTGTTCTGTGATTAGTATATAGGTTTTCCTGGCACTTTGTTACAGTTAGGTTCACAATACGGTTACTTTCAGATATGCTGTTAAATAAAATGTCAATAAAGCCGACACATATGCCAGTTATGCACTGTGAATGAAATTCAATTCGGAAGAAAAAGGCAAAAAAATAATAATGGTAACTGACTCCTTTCAAATTCTGTTACGTTTAGCAGAGATTAAGGAAATCTATGTGTGTTAATGCTGTATTTAATAAATATTGGCATATATTGTGTGAAGCAACTATGCCACATTCTTATTCATGAGCTGAGCTCTCATTCATTCAGTCTGGTGGATGAAAACGGAACAAATCCACCTCGATATTTACAACACAGAAGTAGGGTGTTTGCGATATGCTTTGCATTATTCATTTAGAAACATAATTGCTTCTGACGGTTTGGCTGTCAGTGTTGCAGTCAGGATTGCATTTGACCAGGTGTTGAGCTGATTATACTTGTGCATTAGCTTTGTGCCACATGGTCTGAGAGACAGAAGTTTAGACTGAAGTGGAATGCATACCCTCTATTCAAATGAAAACCAGCCATGGAGTCCATGTTTCTCCTGCCTGACCACACCAAAACAAAGATAGAACATATTTGTACTTTTCGGCAGGTTTTATGTTGTGGCATAGATTTTAAAAGAAAAACAATTGGACATTTTATTCTTATTCTTTAGTCATTTAATGATTCCTCAAAGGAATATTTTTAAAAATACTCATTAAGGAACGTTGCAATATTTTGTCCAATGTATAATGCACATTACCTGCTATTTAATGTAATGCTTGTTTGTTATCATTCAATGTGTTATTTTCATTGCATTATGTAGTGTTTTGTAAGTTCTTTGTTATAAAAGAGAGGAAGTTTTCAGTCACACTATTTTCCGACCACCTATACATCTATAGCCAAGTTCAAATTGATATGCACACACACACACACACACACACATATGATTTTTTTTTATTTTATGCTATTTTTTCAGCACAAGTACTTTCTAATTTATGAATGTTTTTGTGAGTATATAGGTCATTGCTCATTCAATATCAACCTTTTTGTGATTTGCGTGGGAGACACTGTTTGCGAAGAGTGTTGGGTAATGCTGAGAGGGGGCAGTTAACATGATAATTTTTTCCCATGAAGGTCTGGCCTCTTGTCAGAGAGCAAAGGGCTTCAATGTCAGTTTTATGCCACTTCAGAGCCAGCAGGGAAGCCAGGTCACCAACCTCACGTGAGTTGCAATAAGGTAAGGCCTCATTCCTCCAAGCACTCTTATCATATGCTAACAATCCTATAGCTTGTTTTGGTCTGAGTGCAAAACCCTGAAAAAGGTTAACACAACCAGGTCACTTTCAGAGCGCACGGTTTGTCAACTGTGCGGGCTTGCTGTAGTTCACTATAGATCAATATGAATGGAAGCAAATACAAAATGACTGTTATTTGCAAAGCAACAGCATTTTAAGCGCTATCATTATTACATCTGGAAGCTATTCTTTTTGCTTTCAATGTATTACAGTGATCATTGTAATTATTGTGTAATTAATGCCGGACTTGTGATACAGGATCTGGTTGGAGCAAAGCTACATGCTGTTACAGAGAAACAGTGATATATTCTTACTTCTTTGCATACAAGTCAGGCGAAACAAAGCCTGCGAAGATTCTCAGATATGTGAACACTAACTCTGCCTCTTGGTGTGCAGGACTGCCCTCAGCACAGTCAGTCTTGTGCCCTCAGAGACTGGCACTGCCCAGTGTGCCTACAGACTGCCACCTTTCCAGTAGAGACTAACTGTGGGCATCTTTTCTGTGGTACGTTCTCTGCATGCTACATGTATGTATGGCACAATCAATGGTATATATGTGGTAGAAGAACAGTGTCAGCGTATCATTTAAATCTAATTTAAAGGTCACATAATGTGTGTTAGTGACACATATATATCACGCTCTGATAGTGTTTTAGGTGGTCTTAAACTTGTCTAAGTAGAATAACAAACATTTAAAAGGACGGAGGCTATTTTAAATTCATTTCTGGTTAGCTTCAGAAGATATTTTTTTTAACAAATCTTCCAAACTAGATGAGGATGAGAAGCATGTTGCGAGTTGAAGAGGATGGTAAACTTGCCTGTTTTAAAAAAGTGAATGCCAAACATGTTTGTCTAAACAATAATTGCTCTGTGACTATAAAGTAATTCAGGTTATTCACGAAGGCTAAATTCAAAGCAGCCTGGTGTGCTACCTAAATGAAATGATATCTAAATTTCGGAAACTGCCATCTTCAGATGCCTGCTAGTGGGAACTGAAAACAAGCATAATAGTAAGAGACAGGCTGAAGGCTGTTTGGCACTGGCTGTGCTGGATGCCGGTTATGACGCGGCTAGTTTAATAGCTTAATGAGTAACCACTGCCATGGCCATCTTGTGTGTCACTCCCACCAGACAATGGTCACATGATCATCTGCATAGTTTTTGGTGGAAATCCTCCAAACAGAACAGAAATGCTTAACTACTGTGAGCATGTGAAATGCATAATGACTTCAGCAAGCCATTCCGGAGATTTTGTTTCAGTTATTGTTATCATGACATCATTGCTGAGGTTACCTTATTGAAAAGGAAACAAGCAGTTCGTTGTTCCAAGATTAAACAGATCCAATTGTGAATGTGTTTTTATAATATATTGCCAAAATCACTGATGAGTTTGCTGTGATTCTGGCGTAAGTGGCAGTTTGAGTGGTGGTGTCGATTCTGATGTGTTCCCACCCCTGCAGCTCCGTGTCTTATAGCCTACTGGAGACATGGGACCTGGCTTGGTGCCATCAACTGCCCTCTCTGCAGACAAAAAGTAAGCTGATGTTTAACAGACTGCCACTGACATACTACACTGAATGGAAAGCACAATAACAGCCATGCAAAGACAATTAACCCTCGCAAAGTCACAGGCCACAAGCATCACCGAATGAATTATCATTTAATGGATTGCTGATGGCAAAATAATAAGACAGGTGGCATCTCTTTCAGGTTAGTGTACTATGCCATCTATTCAGTGAAAGCAGAACAGACCGAAAAGAAAAGCAAGTGATGGGGGACATTAGAGAGTACAACAAGCGTTATTCTGGAGCACCAAGAAGGGTGAGTACAGCACTTATATCACCCAGTTCAATTTAAACAGTCAGTGACTAATCACTACCCGCCACGTTAAGCTCTATGTCTATACCAGGGCTTTAATTTTCAAAAGCTGCATTTCATAAACATGGAGTTAATCAGATCCTTTTAATTTGAATGAGAATCTGTTATACCTCACACTCAGCCAAAGTGGTCCTACTGGTTTTTTTTTTTTAATTTTTTTTAGTGAATTTCAATTCCCATTTTTACAATGCAGAGTAACCAACGAAAAAGGTGGTTATGAAACCACAACATAAAAGGCAACACTGTAACATGTGAAAGGAGAGATCTCACCGAGAAGAATGACAGCCTTTCACCCGCCTGAAGCTGATAGCGTTGTACCCCCCTCTCTCTCAGGTTGCAGATTACCTGTACGACACGCCCCTGTTCCTGCACCTGCTCCTGCGCGCCATGAGAAACATGAGCGGTCTGGTGTGGCTCTTCTTCCTGCGGGTGGCGGTGTGCTGTTTCGGGGCAGCCATGTCCCTCGCCTCCCCCCTCGAGGCCATTCCGGAGCCCTCCTGCGGGGTCCTCGGGCTCCTGGATGACCTCGTGGTGGTCTTCCTGCTGCTCATGTCCGTCCTCAACATCAATCAACAGATGGGGAGGGAGAGGACGGCCATCGCTCAAACTGCCACTCGAGGAGTCCTCACCGATTCGCTTTAGCGTAGACGCGGCGCAAGGCAATGCCGCTGTCATGCACACAAGTCATGTCAGGGAATGGCTTCTCTTAACAGATCATTTTATGATAAAAATAAGCACTGATTCAAACTATGACCAGAATTTAAAAAATAAAATATAATGGCGACAGAAGTCCTCAAATCCCCCTGAAGATTATTTACATTGAACTAACTGGATGGCACGCAAATGACTTGCCTTCAGATAAACACAATCAATTATCGTATATATTTCCCTACAGCTATTAAAGCTGCTTTTTTTATTTCTGTTTAATATTCTCTCACACTGGCAATAGATTTACAAGGAACCACTGTACATATGTGTACTGTACAGTACAGTATTTGATGTTCAAATTCTGTGTTTGTGTAAATATAAATATAATAAATATATTTATTATTCTGATGGATTCTCTCATTGTATTTAGCCAAAATACACACACACCCCCCCCCCCCCCCCCAAACACACACGGCTCAAACACAAGCTCAAATTTCTCATTTGAAAATAATTATCTCTTGAAAGCTCATACAAAATGAAGTATTTATTTTTTTCTTAGATTCAAAACAAACTACTTCAACTGACTGTTGACAGGGCACACTAATAACAGTGTGATTATCTTTCTAGTAAACAACCGTTGCTATGGAATGGACATTAAGGGTACAGCCTAAAGAACCATTGATGTTTCTTGAATAAAATCAGAATCAGGGATTGAAAGGGACCAATCAATCCCTCCTAATGCCAAACTGACTGATCCTAAGTTTCTCATTGTCTTTAACTAGCAGAAATCAGTATGAATGTATATTGATGGAATATATACAAGCAGATGTCATTAGTGAGGTATTTCTACACCAGTGGAAGACTTGTCTTCAATTATGAGTGAAATACTGAAAAGAATGCAACTGTTGGAATGTCAGGTCATGGCGGTGGAAGGAATGTCTTTATCACCAAGCCCACTGCTCATCATTTGGACCATGAATGGTCATGAAAATAGGCACAGAGTTGGCAACTCTGAATGGAGGGCCTGAGACAATACCAAAGAAACAATTACATAACAAAGTAATTAGTAAAAAAATCTAGCCTAACTGTAACAGGAATAAAGAATGGTCCATATGTGATAAACACCTAGAACCAGGGGTATTCAATTTTGGAGCTTAAGGTCCAAACCAATTACATCGTTGTATTTAACTTTGGATCTTGAATTATCAGTACTTTACGTGTTGACTCATTATTTGGACAGCTAACAATCAGCAACACACTTCAATGGGCTTGTGAAATACTTGAACTGGGCACCCAAAACCAACCAGAGCCCACCCCTGTCCAGCTCAGGCAGTCTGGCACCAGGCCGCGGCATTCTGGAACATGCTGAGCCAGGGCGAGGGCGACAGGGAAGCTCTCATGGGCTCTGGTGCCCAGGCCCACTGCCAGGCCAGCACCGCCCGCTCGGGGTGGGGCATCATGGCCAGGTGGCGCCCATCGGCCGAGCAGAGCCCGGCCACGCCCTGGGGCGACCCGTTCGGGTTCTGGGGGTACCGCTCGGTGGGGGACCCCGAGTCGTCCACGTAGCGCAGGGGAGCCAGGGAGCCCCCGATGACTCGGTCTTGGGCCTGAAGAGAGCTGAACTGCACCAGACCTGAAGGGAGAACGTGACAGACTTTAAATAACTAGCTAACCTCCACCATCAGCACATTAACCAACATACAGCATAAACTAGGAGTCCGGAGCGCTTCGCAAAGACAGGTACTCCTTATGGAATTTCATGTTATTGCAAATGCTTTTATAACACAAAGTTGTAGAAACATTGATGGCAATGGGATAGTCCCTCAAAACCCACACTAACATTTTTAGGACTTCCAATAAAATGTACTGCCCCTTTCATGCTAGCCACCCAAAGTATAACAAAACATGTAAATAAATTCAGCAGACTGTCTAGAAACATTCTCACTTTTTTCATCATAATTCAATTCTATTAAAAGAAAGCTTCTCAACTGTAACTACACAGCATAAATTCAATCTATTCCTTTTAGAATATCAGCCTGGCACCTGCCCAATTTTCAGGGTTCTCATAAATTGCAAATCTTTAATTCAGTATTATACATTCACTTTCCAACATAATCACTAAACTATGAATGAGTGATACTTCCTCTGCATAACTGTAATATGAGCCGGGTGGTATTCCCTGTTTTTGGGGACAGGGCAAGGTTCCTCACCTTCCCCATGGGCCACCCAGACGCCCAGCGACGACCCCTCCATTCCCCTCAGCATGACAGCGGGAGAGCGCAGAATGCCCACACTCACAAACCGAGACTCAAACCTGCCCGACTTGTTATGTGTCAACGTCACGTCTGATGCTGGAAAAAAGAAAATAAACAAATGCTATGCGAGTAATCTAATGTAGTCCAGCTCAAGTGAGAGTTTCCATATTTCAATTTACTGCTTTTATATCGGTAATGTAAGGAAAACAGATATTTATCATGTGATAACAAAATGAAGTTTACTTAAATAAGGGGTGTGCGTTTTTCCCATTTGTTGAGATCCTACAAAGCTATGTTCAGTCCTGTGGATTTCCTGCCTCTGTTACCTGTGCCGTCTCCCTCACCGACCCAGCCCAGCAGGGCCATGAGCTGGCAGCCATTACACACGCCCAGACTGAGTGTGTCGCCACGGCGACGGAAACGCTCAAACTCCGCCCGCGCGCGTGGGTTAAAGGTCACAGTGGCAGCCCAGCCTGAGGAAAAGGGAGGAACAGAGAGAGGCTGTCCCAATATGCACACTTGTCACGCCTGCATGCTCGGGCACTTGGCATGCACATTCATCTGCTAATGTAAGTGCACAAGTGTGTCCCATTTCTCTAATAATCAAAAGCGCAGTGCGCTCGATGTGCACTTTATCCATTCTTGCGCTAAGACCACTCAATTGTTTTAAATATCCCCATGCACTTGGGAACTTAATACATACTTGCAAACTATATGCAAATTTACGTTCCACATCACAGTACATCACCAAAGTGTGTAGGTACCCAATCGCAACTAGCCAAGTGTGGATAATAGGACAGCCCAAGTGTGTTTCTTTACACTATTACACATCATTAAAAATACATGTTTGAAGGCCAATCCGTTTAAATTAACTGCCAAGTATCTCTATGGTCTCAGTTCTCCGACAGATATCTCCATCCAAGGGTACCTTTAGCTGAGCCCAGGACGTCAGCATAGCTGAATCCACCCACAAAAACGACCATCCTAAAGGGGTCAAGGGTCGTGGATCCTGAACATACATCTTGCATTGTGACATCCCAAACCTAGTAATAAAGACACAACAGCAACATGTTGAAAATATTTCACTATTTCATAACTACAATACATTCCGACACTTCAGAAAGTATACAATATGCATTTTTTCAGTTAATATTTTCAAGCTCTAGATCTGAAAATACGTGAACCTGTAAGTAAATATGTGATGAGACAGGAGAGGGTTATTAAACCGGCTACATGGCTGACTGTATTAGGCTGCATGTGTCTGCGGCTGTCCCCGTGTTGTAGTACCTCAAATCCCGCCATTGACAGAGACGCCGACATCTCTCGGTCGCCATTGCTTCCTTCCTCTCGTATCACCGCCACTCGGGGGTGTCCTTCAGCTGACACACACACACACACACACACACACACACACACACGGGCACACGTACGGGCACACGTAAACATACATAACAGAAATAAATTAACTAACCATCCTCAGATCACAACCGAGTTTTACATTAAAATAAACATACTTAGTATGTACAAAAATAAATTGAGCTTTTAAAATTGAGTACTCATCATTTCAAAATAAACACTATGGAATTGCTAGCGGAAATAATAATAATAATAATAATAATAATAATAATTCTCACCAAGCCCCTTAAAGCTGGGTGTATGAGCAGGTTCAAAGGTTAGTCTGTAAAACGGCTGTGTACGACAAGCCAACCCATCCTCCTCCTGCTGCACACATGTGGGATTGGCCTGAAGGCGTTCCAGCTGGAAGCTAGTGCTTTCCCATAATGCCCTGAGGCGAGGCAGACTATCACTCAGCACTTCCTGTCCACAGACTCGCACTTTAACCTAGAAGACAAAAAGGCTGCTTTGTTCGACAAATGCGCTAAAGAATTGAATCACTGTAAAGCATGCATTAACCAATACTGAATTTCAATACATGTCAGTCATGTAATCTACTACATTTGACAAAGTAAAAATTATTAAGCGGATGGTCGTCAGCTGGATATTTACTGAGACAATTCAGGTTAGGCTTCCCATTCGGGGTCTGCCCCCCAATAGAAATACTACAACATGTTGCAGAAATACTGTTGCTCATACTACATTCTTAAAATATGGGTCCTCATACAGGTATGTAAAAGGACATTCAAATTCTTAAGTAAAGTTGTGGTAGCCTATACATAGAAACGTTAACATGCATGGAGTAGGAGGGGTTAACTATGATGCACTCTGAAACCAGATACTTCTGCAATCCCAAACATACAGTACTTTCATGATGAGGCAGATCAGGGCAGTGTGAATTAGCTCTCACCAGGGACTCGGGTCCAAACCCACAAGTTTTGCCAATTCTGTGACAGGGGAGTCCAGCATCTGTGTAGCTTTGGCACACACTGGCCAAATTGGACTCAGACACCTCCAGAACCAGGCCCAGCTCCTCTGAAAACAGCACCTCCATCACTGATATAGAGAGAGATGTTGAGTTTATGAAAAAGATTCTTATTTTTTCAAAGGTTACAAAGAAGGCTCCAAACCCCAAAAAAGGAAATTGTGTATTTATTATTGCACTAACCTCCTGGCCCTTGCAAAGGCAAGTCCACTTCTATTCCACGATTCCCAGCAAAGGCCATCTCCAGCAGGCAGGAAATGAGCCCCCCATCACTGATGTCATGTCCTGCGCTAAGCAGTCGGTCTAGGAAATGTGAATTTCAATCACGACACAGTATGATCAAAACATTTTCCTTCACACATTTTTTTTTCATCTAACTGCATAATTTCATTTATTATACAAGTCGGTTTTGTTTTCACTGTATTTTGTTTTATACTGTGTTTGTGTGCATTTTATAGCATTTTGGAAAAGTACTTTGAGCACAGTTAGACCAACAAAAGGCTATTATTGTTATTATAATTATTAACATGCCAAACAGTAAAAATATCGAAGCTGTGAAATGCAATCATGATCAACAACTGCCCCTAATCCCCACAAAGTGGGTTGTATAAAAAGCAAATCAGATTTTGTTTAAACTGAACTGATTCAATGGGTTTTGTACATAAGTGGCTAATGTAACATTTAATCAATAGGAACACTGTATTGTGGATGGGCATGCCTCACTGATCACATCCATTATCCTCTTCACTGACCCTGAATGAGCATCTGTGTAGTGTTGAAGCAGGCAGAGAGCTTGTCTGGGTCCTCCAGGTCAGGGCTGCAGTCTCCCAGCTGCCCGTAGCACTGGGCCAGAGCAGACCCACCCAGCCTGTATTTACCCGGGCTAACGGGTACATACAGCAACAGGCCTAAGACACAGAGAGGCACACACACACTCATCTCATTACACTGAAAGAACCACGGTCCACATGCAAGTTTGACTTAGCGACTTCAGCAGTGAACGTGAGGAATGAAAGCTGGCGATGAAGAGGAACGATGTGTAGGCCGCACAGCTCGAGTAGCGATCCGGAGGACACCCTCACCGTTTCCGTCGGGGTTCTCCAGATCAGGGGTGACAGTGGCAGTTACGTCAGGACACACAGCATAGACCGAGATGACCAGAGACCCTGAGAAGGCAAGACAAGGTTGACACTCATTAACAGAGTGGGAGAGCCAAAGAAACCCACAGCCGGAATTCATTCTACTGAGCACCTACGTTTTTATTGATATATTAATCATACTGCATTTGCAGGAAGTGAGAGCACTTGCACTTCACAGTAACTGCAAATCCTTCTCTCTGTGAGTGTCACAGAAAGTCAGAGCGCCTCCAGCTTCACTGAAATATTCCAAAGTTCCAATGTAAACAGCCTCAGCCTTAGCGCTTAGCGAGCAAAAACTTACATGTTAAAATGCATGCAATGTAGCTTCGTGACAAGCCAACAGAGCGTTATGGGTCTCGCACACCTGCCCACAATGGCAGACGCTCGCGCTCGGCGTACCTGGCGCTTTGACGGTTTCTTTGCCCACTCGGGCCGCCATGCTAAGGGAGTCCTTGCCTCCGTCCACGGCCACGCCCAGTCTCCCCATCACCTCGCACATGGCCTGGCACGCCTCCCACAGGGCCGCCCCCTCGCCGGGCAGCTTGGCCGCCCACATCCAGTTCCCGCTGCACTTCACGTCCTGCCACCACAGTTACCGACATCGTCAGTCTGCGACCTACCGACCTACATCTCAATCTGCGCTTATCGCCTCTGAGTCAAACCAATGGGGTTAAAGATCAACAGATCTGTGTACTTTTTAAGGCGGCAGTACCTTCAGAGCGCTGACTCTGGCGAAGACCAAGTTGGTGAGGGCTTCGCCCACAGCCATGCGAGCCCCTGCGGCCGGGGACAGCAGGCCTTTGATTGGCTGCTCGCCCACTGCCGTCGCCGCCCCCTGGAGGCTGAAGGGAGAGAGGGCCACAACAGCCACGTCGGCCAGGGGGGTGTGCAGGGGACCCACACACTGCTGCTGGGCCACCAGCCCTGTCACAGAGCGGTCCACCTGAGACACGGGGCGAGGGAGGAGACGCGCCGTTATCACAACAGCTACAGCTGTGGGTTGGCCTGACGATGACGATGACTGGCCCAAGGATACATCAGAGCAATATGGAGGGTGACTGTGCAACAACCAGTGCTTCAGCTACCACTTTTTGTTGGAAAACTGTTTCTGTTTCAGATGTTTCAAATGTGCTTCAACCATGTTGGATCAGCGTGATGATGCTATATAAATATAAACATATAGACCTGAAGAAGGTGGGAAAGTCACTGACCATTAAATATAGTGGCAGCAGGCAATGAGTGTATGATTCTTTGTTACCGTATTTCTGTGAGCATGAGAGAGACTTCCAAAGATGACTTTGCTGAACGGATTAGCTGTGAGGGAAAATGACCTTGTTGGTGAGGTAGCGCTTGCTGGCCACAGAGGGCAGCCTCAGCACTCTTTCCAGGGCATCCATGACACACAGACCCGGGGGCAGACTTAGGGGCTGGAGAACTGGGGTCACACGCTCCAGTACAAACTCCTGAGAGAGGATGATGAGAGAGGAAAACCATGACTCATCTTCTTTTACGTTTCTTTTTTTCCATAGTGCCAGTTTTCAACTTCCCTCCCTTAGACACCCTTAGGAGGTCCCTGGCAATTCAGAACACCTGGCAAAATGATTGATACAAGCACTTTTGGTGAAACTGCAGAACCCATCTGTTGTGGGATTTATTCATTTACCACCTGACAAACATAAATGGCCTGCTCAGTTCCTACTTTACTTATTCTGCATTCTTTTTCTCTCCTTAAAAATATGTTCACTCCTGCTCTGATCTAGTTTCTCATTTCTAGCACCTTCGCTTTGAAATGTGAACTGGAATGACATCATTTGAACCAGGCTACTACCAACCAGTTTGACAAGTTCCTTTCCTTACTCAGAGTGCCAGAAGGGGGAGCCCTTCAAAGGAAATTAATTTTGTCCATTGGACTACGAAAGTTTAGGTTGATGCAATAAAAATGATGCAATGAAAGCACCTAACCTTCTGTGGCATCTTCCCCAGTACCCATTCCAGATCTAAGTCCACTGGACACCGTCCACCGTCACCTTGCTCCCCTGGTGCACTGCGATCATCCACCAGCACAATCTGACAGAGAGGAACACAGAGAACTTCAGTACAGACCAGACAGAGAGGGACACAGAGAACTTCAGTACAGACCAGACAGAGAGGGACACAGAGAACTTCAGTACAGACCAGACAGAGAGGGACACAGAGAACTTCAGTACAGACCAGACAGAGAGGGACACAGAGAACTTCAGTACTGACCAGACAGAGAGGGACACAGAGAACTTCAGTACAGACCACACAGAGAGGGACACAGAGAACGTATGTACAGATATGACAGAAAGACACAGAGAATGAAGACACAGAGCACATGTGCACAGATTTGACAGAGAGATACACACCTTGCCGTCCCCAGTTATTTTTCCCACAAAGTCCACAGGGCACTTTTCGCGGCGACACACTCGCTCCAGGAAGTCCCGGTCGGAAGGGCGGAGGAGCAAAGCGTTGCTCTCCTGGTACTCTGCCCCCCAGAGCTCCAACACACTGAGGGTGGGGTCACCCGTCTGCCAGGAGAGGACAGGACACACTTTGCTTGACTGTCACCGAATTACACCACATGCACCGTAATGGTAGATACACATGCTTCACTCTTAACAGTACTCTTTTATTTTCATTTTAATTCTTGATGTTCATAAAAAAATTCTGGTGCCCTTTGAGGATAAACAATGTCAGACAAGTGAAATATTGAAATATGGTGGAAATTCAGTTTTAAGCTTTGAAACTAATCTAACAGACAGAAGACAAGTAACACACAGTTAATCTTTATTGTGGGGGGGGTGGGTGGGGGCACTTTAGACTTTGACCAAATTATATTATTTTCCCCTCAAAAGGCCTTCAAGCATTTTCTTCCTGACAACACAAAGTGTGAAAAAAAGCTTTGACACCAAGTAACATCAGAAAGAATAACAACACTAAAAATGGCCATAAAAACGTAGCGCAGCGCATCACGTTTTTCAATTTTTCAGTTTGCGCGACGCGTCATTCATGTCCGTTTCAATTTAAGCCGGCTGACACAGACACCCTTCCCCTGCGGCGAACGACGGGCGAGACGGAGGGCGATTCTCACCTTAAACCTGCTGGCGTGGATGAGCGCTCCGGCAGGCTCGCTCAGCTCCTTCAGCACGTTACCTGCGCACAGCAGCAGAATCCGCTCAGCTACCGCAACCCCCTCACCCACAGCCCCATCAATCAGGCCCGACAGCTCGCGCTCTAATCTGGAGCTCGTGACACGGTCACGTCTTTAGCGGGTTTGCCGCAGCTGCGTCTGCGGACCGTCTACGCGAAGGCAGAGGCGGACATTTCCAGTGGTCAGAAAGTAAAAAATCCTGCCATGCGTTTCATCCACCCCCTGGATTCAGCCAGCTGATTTAGCTCTACCTCCTGGCTGAAGAATGGTGCCCATTCAGCAAATCCAGGTGACTGGAACAAAATCCTGGGATGAACTTGTACGTTCTGAACCTGGATTGTCCAACCTCTGTGTGAAGGTCAGTGCGTGCGCTGTTCTGGTGGTGCCCGCGCGGGCACGTGCCCCCCCGTCTCGTGGCCGTCTTACCGTTTCCTCCAGCGCCCTGGTCGTGAATGCTGCAGACCGGGTTCCCCTCGGCCCTCTCCAGACAGGCCCGCAGGGCCCGGTTCATCTTCTGCTCCATCTCGGCGTCCCCTCTCTGCACTGCCCCCAGGTCACGAGCGCTGGAGTTATCGCCCTGAACCTGAACACGCATTACATTACATTACATTACATTACAGGCATTTAGCAGACGCTCTTATCCAGAGCGACTTACTCAACGTTTTTTTACGTTGTATCCATTTATACAGCTGGATATAAACTGAAGCAATTTCGGTGAAGTACCTTGCTCAAGGGTACTTGTGTACCGGCAGTGTCCTACCCGGGAATCGAACCTGCGACCTTTTGGTTACAAGCCCAGTTCCTTACCCACTGTGCTACACTCTGTCCTTACGCGCACGCAACTCAAGTGAAGCTGATGGATCTTTTACATAAACACTGCCTGAAATTAGGCCTGAAGACTGCGGCAGGATTTCAAGGCCCGAACTCACCAGCATCACCCCAATGTCAACACTGCTTTATTAGAGTCATCTGTCAGCAGTAAGAAAACCAACATATTAAAAAAATTCATTATTTCTATTTACAGCCCGGACTCAAAAGACGCCAATGTTACATTTCCCAGGATTCCAATGGTCATTCACTGCCACTGCACTGAAGACTGATTCTCAATTTTCCAGTAAAGGGATAATACTGTTTGTTCATTTAACTGATCATTTTTAAAACGGCCCGTCTTCAGTACCTGTATGGAAGAAGCCGCACCGCCACCAACACCAATCCTGTACACAGGGCCCCCAATCTTCACCACCTCCATCCCTGTGAACGTGATTGTGAGAGAGAGAGACACAAGGAGATTAAAACACAGGAACCTTTGAGTTGCTTAATTTTATGCTTTACGGGGTTTGTGCTGACTATGCTTCACTCATCACTTTCCTTTGAAATGAGCCCTTTATTTCAATGTTCCAGACAGTGCTTGTAAGCCTTATGAGTGCATCTCATTACTGAAGAGCAGGTATTGCATTAAATATTGTGTAGAAGCTGTAAAACTCAATGTAATTCTCCCTAACCTGGCTTTGGATCTTCCTTCTTCACATGCTGGTCCTCAATAGAGCCCAGCCCACCGCTGAACATGATTGGCTTGATCCACTCTCGCCGTTCCCCATTGGGCAGCTGCATGCCAAAGGACCGGGCAAACCCTGACAAGAGAATAGTAACTGAGCAACAGTCTCCAAATGATGATGATAAACCAACTTGGCCCTTATTCTCCACACCACATAGAAAGTGTTCAAAGAGCTATGCTTACATCTACTGCTGTTGGCAGCTAATATAAAAAAGAGGAGTAGTACCTGCAAGGACCGGCTCCCCAAATTTGTTTCCATAGTCTGAGGCTCCGTCACTGGCTTCAATGGACACCTGGAGTGGAGGAGCGAAACTGGGGGGGTATTCCCACCCCTCCTCCTCCCAGGGCAGGGCATAACCTGAGGAGACACACGAGCCGGTCCCTCAGTGAGCTCTACAGGACAGGGCGTGGTCACCGGGAGGGTGGCGGGGACAACAGTCTACACCTGGCGAGGGCAGCTTCACAGTCACAATTAAAGGGTGGAGAGGTGCAGGGGACAAGACAGGGAGGCATTACAGTTGAGTTACGGATATTGATACGGATTAGGATAAGGATTAGTTTGTGACAACGTTACCATATAAAAAACAAACAGAAAATACCAAAGTAAACGGCTGAATCCAAACAACCCGTCAAGCATTATTAGCTTAAGTATACCTACACTGGGAAATAGACCTTCAAGAAGGGCTGTAATCATCTGGATTGAAAAAAAGGACTACAACTCCCATTTAAGCAAGGCTTACCAGGGATGTGCAAGTTGCCAAAGCAGTATCCTGCAGTTCCAGCAATCACGTGACCCCCTCTGCCAGCGCTCTGAACATCCCGAATTCGACCGCCCGTGCCTGTGGTGGCCCCACTGAAAGGAGCCACGCCTAAAAGAAGAGGTGGGAGGGGTGATTGTCTTTTTACCACTTTGGTTTTTTTCCCCTCTTATCACTCTTATTTATTTACGTCATATAAATTTGCAATTTTGCCCAACCACCCAGAATTAAAAACAAATTGCCAGGTTTACAGAACTTGAATAAGCATAAGCAGAATACTTTTTATTAAATTCACAGAAATACCAAAAAGTGTAACAGGATTGCTTGTTTTGAAAACGAAGACAGCAATAGATGAGCATTGCATCATGGGTAAATTCCTGACCTGCAATGGCTCTGACTGACTACAACCCTCTACAGGATACAACAGGTATTAAAAATAGATGGAAAGACAGATCGATGACTATGAAGGTCAGCTATTCAATCGCTCGCTCAGAGGGTGAAACAGAATTGTGTATGTACGGTACCTTGTTATGTCAAAATGTTTTCAAACCTTTGATTGACCCACTAGCTGGCAAAATATAGACACACTGAATTCTGAAATAATAAACTATTTGTGCGGGCATGGACCACTGGAAATATCATTCTGAGACAAAGCTGATAGAATATGCACATGCTACAGTCCAAGGGAATTAGACAAAAGGATGCACTGTCTTCAACAAGAACCAACCCTGCAACAGTGCTTTTGGTAGTTGACCTTAGTTGAATTATTAACCAACACAATACATCTTTGGAAACAGCCTTCCACACATAATATAAGAAATACTGAGTGAGTTCAGATTGCCTCCTGCAGGCATTAAGACAATTTCAGTAACTCCCAGAAGCTAACGGAAAATGCTAGAGAAAATATGCTTTCGTTTCTGACACACCTGTGGGAAAGTTGTGGGTCTCTGCAGTGAAGATGACGTGTCGGGTGGTCCGTCGAGTCACATAAGAACTAGACTGTGCTGGATCACTGGGATACATACACTCTACTTCCATGCCCACGATACCACTGCAAAAAAAGACACACACACACAGAGACACATGCACAAATATATACACTTGAACAGACACAAAACCAATAAGATAAATACACAAATAGTCTATATGCATCAACTGATTGTCATTGTCACAGTATATATAACACAGGTCATTTAACTTTGACCAGACTTATCCATTATAAAATAAGGGTCTGAGACGTCGATAAACAGAATGTAAAACAGTGCACTGGCTCCATCTGCAGGATCTTTCGAATACTGCAAACTCCCTCTGAATTTCTAGTTTCATCTCTCACCTGCTGTTGTCACAAAATTTGATTACATTATTCTGGTTGCTATGGCGCTGGGTCCCCATGATAAGGCTGAAAAGTGTCTCCTTTTGCTCCTGTCCATCAATGGTCATGTGACCTCGGAAAAACCAATGGCGACTGTGTTCACTGAAAGAGGGAGTGACAATTCCATAATAAACATAAGACATACTAAGCATTGTGATAAAATTCATTATGTAAATACTTAACTGAACGCACCACCCCCAAATAAAATAAAAATATAAACCGACCTGTTGGACTGGGCAAGATCAAAACACTCTACACTAGTGGGGTTTCTGTTCACCCTCTGGAACAGAGCAGTGTAGTAATCCAGGTCCCATGGGTCAAACGCCAGACCTGTACATAGACACAGCACAAATACTTCACTCAACTACGTCACTGCTTCAGTTACATATCAAGGTCGGTAATATACAAATTTCAGTCAGATTGTATAACAAAATAACATTCACCGTGCAACACACTGTGCTGTGCAACAGTTCAAGCTTCTTAACCCTTTGTGGCAGTTACACCCCAGAGTACTGTGTATTGTCTTCTTAAGTGAAGTGTAACCACATTGCAATGGTTTATACAGCAAATAACAGTTTACCGGAGGACTGGGTATACTGAGTTGCAAAGGTAAAAGGCAGGCAATGAGCACTAAGAGAGTGCTTAGAGGCAATTCATGCCAGAAATTAAAATGCTTAGAGTGAGAGATGCAATAAAGGTCTGTTGGAAATACTACAACCAATAACACGCAATCCAAGTAAAAAGCAAACACAGACAAAGAAAACTCATTGAAAAATGCAAAACGCCACAGTTTAGTTAGTGCAGACAACAGAGCCCTGTGATCTAATCAAAAACACCCCCGTCTTGTGACTTCCGCTGTCATTTTAACCTTGTTAAGGACCATGTGACAACACCCCCCCTTTTCTCGTTGGCATTAGGTTCTGCACACAGAGACAGGATGGAAGGAGGAAAAGAGAGTGAGAGACAGGGAGAGGGAGAAAGTGTCTGTTTAGTAAAAAAACGAGAGCAGTGAGACTGAACAGCAGTCACAGCCGTTTCCATAAAGCCTGTGAAGTTCTATTCGTGATTACAGGTATACAGAATAGGAGCAAAGAGACAGGTATGACGACAGAAGGGGCATTTCCCAGCCCGTCTTGCCCCCCCCCCCCCCCCCTCCTTACCGAGCTCCTCATTAGCCTTCTCCAGGGCAGCGCGGCCCTCCCCCAGAATATCCACCTCAAACACCTCCTGAGGGCGCGCCTCCACAGCAAAAGAAGAAATCGGACGAGGGTATATGCACTCCGTCATGCTGTCGTACAAGCCGGCGATCAGTTTCTCCATCTTTTCTTCTGCCATTGTCTCACTCACTCCATCTTTGGGCTGTAAGGGACAATGGAAACCACAAGTCCCGGTTCAGTACGTATTCTGCTAAAATCTGCACGACCATCCCACTCAAGAACGTCCCTGACATCAGTTCCCATACCATACATTTCCCCTCATTCATAAACAGACTCGTGCAACTCAGTCCTGGACGATTTATACATGCACTTCTCCTTATTAAAACAAAGACAGATTTAATAACGGTGAAATGCCATGGCAAGCTCCTAACGTAAGGGGACTCTGCTAAAGCACTTCATAGTCAAAAACCTCAGAAAAATTAGATCCTTAAAAACACGCCACGTTATTATTTTCTAACTTGTTTCACTGCGTATAACCGATAAATTCCAGAGAAAACAGTGAGGACATGCAGGCTGGCTCCTCCCGTCTGTAGCAGGGCGGAGACGGCACCTTCATGAGGAGTCGGCGCGAGAGCTCCACGCGGGCCACCTGGCTCAGGCCCACACTCTGACAGATGGACACCGCATTGGTGGACCAGGCAGTGGAGAAATTCAGCCTACAAAGAGGAACACACCGACACAGGAAGCAGGAAAAATGAGAGTGAAAGGCAGGTCATGACAATCAGGAAAGTCATTTGAGCCTGCTACTTTTATTGCACATCAGGACCTACGCTTCAGTTCGCCTCTCCCAATGGGCAACTTTATGAGGTGTAAATCAATGCGCATGCAATTTACCCCCAATTTCAACCTCCTCTCACCCCTTATCTCACCTGGGCCCAATCTCCACCACGATCTCCCCCGGCCCCGCCCTCAGAAAGGGCTCCTCCGCCAGCTGCTCTGCCTGGAGCGGAGGCCTGAACAGCCAGCGGAGGACATTCTTCTGGTCTCGGCTGAGAGGAGCACTGGCTGGAAGAAGCAAAGATGGGAAAGAGAGTTAGAAAGTATTCAAGCAAAAAGAGTTCAACTTCACCTGTTTGTTTCCCTTCTTATCCACCATTGTCCCTAACCTAGTTTTAATAAACATTTCTACCCTGTCACTCACCTACATCTTTCAGACTCTCAGCAAAGCTCTACCCAACACCATGTCCTGTTTTGATCTGCTGCCGCCCCCCCCCCCCCTCCCTTACCACTAAGCTCTACATTGTAGCAGTGTTCAGTGAGGATGATGATGTCCGGATGGAGCAACGCGGACCTCTGAAGGCTCCGCCCTCTCTCCGCCTCCTTTCTGTAGAAGTGCAGCACCGTCATGACCTTCAGACCTGCAAAGGGCACAGATGGCATCACGAGTGGAGGTCACTGCAGGGAAAGCACCCCCACATCCAAAAGAACACTCCCACACACACAGGGAATCTGTAAAGCTGAAAGCAGGAGGCTATATTGTTCTAATTTGTGGCACAAAGTGTTTGAATTAGAGATGTAAATGAATATCTGAATATTCAGAAACTCCTTAGAAATTTAAAACTCAGATAATGCAAATGTATAATGAGTGACTTAATTTGCATAAATGTATATGGAAGCATGATGTCTCACCAGGATGAATCTCTAAGTCTGACATATCATTTAGTATTGTTAATTACAGCCATTATCCACCCCCTGGTAAACAATACTGTGAATTATATCAAAATAATTTACATGATTTTTAAATTGAATTTGATAAACATACTGATGCGTGAGCGTGACAGTACACTGTAGCATCTGGATGACACCACATTCCAATGTCAGTGAATGTGGGTGTACACGCACCAATCAATTCACACTTACACTGAAAGCTGGTTTGAGATGTGGGTTCAGTACTAATCTGGCGGTCTTTTATTGAGTTTTTTGCAACCTAGCAAACAACATGTCAGCAAGTCCTGTCGAGCCTATAATCAATACATAAGAAGCTTCAAACAGTGGACTGACCTGAAATCTGAGAATGAATCGATTTGGAATGTGTGTCAGAATACCTCACGTACAAGTGAAAAATGTTTGCCAGGACTACTACTACAGACACTTCTGAAGTGCAGTATAAATTTCAAACTTCATATTACGCCTTATAGTTGGCTCTAACAGAGACATTGGAGGGACAGGGGCCAGTTTGATTATTTGCCTGTTGCATCACAAAGTATGCACCTCATGTGTCGCGTCCTCCCGTGGATTAGGGCTACAGCCACTTGATTTCTTGCTAGAACGTTACTTAATTTTCAAAGAATTTTGTGCAATACTCGTGACCTCAAACATAGACAATTAACGACGTGAGGGCAGCTCAGGCAAGCAGTTACAAGCGAATTATTTCTCACGCGGATGCAACTTTTACTCACCGGTGTTACCTAGCAAGAGTTAGGTATGATAACCATTTAGAAACTGTATCAGTGCAATTGAAATCCTCACCTTGTAAGAATAATTGTATATGCATCGTATCGCGACAACTGTTCTCATATCGACGGCTCCTAATTAAAAAAGGCCATTTCTTTTTTTTCCCTACAGAATGTGTGAAAGCACTAGGCTACAGACGGTAACCAAACGTCTTCACAAGAAAAATTTGTGCATTAAACGCTAAAATATAACAGATTACCACTCTTACCTTGAGCAATGTACTCTAGCCTAACTTTCGTCTGCCAGTCAGTATTGACACACGTGCGCTACTCCATACACTGCAGCAATCTTCCGCAACTCACGAACATCATAGTGCGCATGCACTGGTTCTACTCGCTCGCGCGGAGTAGAACAGATTTTTGTCAGGGGGGGGGGGGGGCGGAGACTTATGCTAATGTGTTCACTGGTAGTGAAGTATCCATTTAAAAAAAGCACACTGTGCATGGTCAGCAACAATGCTTGGGTTTGCTGTGGCATGCAAATAATGCTCAAAGGTATTAAGGGGCCTAATGTTTGCCAAGAAGACATTCCCCACACCATTAGACCACAACCACCAGCCTGCACCTTTGACACAAGGCAAGATGGATCCATGGATTCATGCTGTTTATGTCAAATTCTGACTATCATCAGCACGTTGCAAAAATTGAGACTCGCCAGATCAGGCAAAGTTTTTCCAGTCTTTAATTGTCCAGTTGTGGTAATCACGTACCCAGTGTAGCCTCATCTTCCTGCTCTTAGGTGACAGGATTGAAACCAAGTGTGGTCTTCTGCTTCTGTAGCCAATTCACTTCAAGGTTTGATGCATTGTGTGGTCAGAGATGCACTTCTGCACACCACTGTCTGTTATTTGAGCATTTGTGGCCTTTCTGTTGGTGTGAACAAGTCTGCCTATTCTCCTCTGGCCTCTCTTATTAACAATGTGTTATCAGCCACACAACTGTTGCTCACAAGGATGTTTTTTGTTTATTCCACCATTCCCTGTAAACTCTGGAGACTTGAAGGTGCATGAAAAAAGCCCAGGAGGGTAGCTGTTTATGAGATGCTGGAACCACCATGTCTTACGCTAATAACCATGGTTATTACCTACCATGGTGAAATTTGCATAGATCACCCATCCTAATGTTTTGCCAAACAAGTAAACCTCCACACCATGTCTGTATGCTTTATATACTGAGTTGCAACCACGTGTGTAATCACAGTTGTATTTTTCAAATCAAACAACTATGAGACAAAATTCACAATTTAATGTGTGTGTGTTTTTTTTTTCCAACAGACATTCAACTACTGTATATTACAACAATGCGATTCAATTAGTTAAATCTCCCTATTCCAAGTCAGCATAAGTAGGCTATTAGAAGAAATGACTGTCATCTGATTTCAGAGGTTTACCACATAACTGCAATTATTTTTAAATGTAAAACTGTGAGTGTCAGGGTATGAAAATGTGCAATAGGTGGATAAAACTACGAACTTAAGTTTTCACGCAATTAAACTTAATAAAAACCTGGCCTACACAGCAGTGCTAACGCTATGTTTTAAGATTACAATTCGTTATTCTATGTTGAGACGGTGCGGAACTGGGTCGCAGCTCTGAATCGTTATGGACTAAGTAGCTACATGCATAAATATTCCACAAGTTAAAAAAAAATTAAAATCCACTTCGATGCAGCTGTTCAGCTGGTCCCGCAGCCATCTTGAGAGATGTAAACAAGCTGACCGACTTGCGAAGTCCATTCCATAGATTGACTTAGCCTGCAAAATCAGAACAAGGAAATGCTTTCCAGCCAAAAGAACACAATAAGAAAAAGAATAAAATATTAAGCGCTTCAAGAAACATTGTTGGTGAACTGAAGTTCATCTTTAATATGTTTCTGAAACAGTGGGTCGGGTAAGAATGATTTGGTGTTGCACGCTATGTAATGTTAGCTAACGTTAGCTTTTAGCTGACGTTTGCTAGATAGCTAGCTGTTTCCACGGAGGGTTTGTTATTTTTTTATGGTGCCTTGACAACATGTGTGGCCGATAAATGACCGTACTGTTAGCTATATATTCACGTACAGCTAGCTAGCTAACGTTTTTGTATAGCGTTAGTCCTAGACTCACATTGCACATTTGCCATTTTCTTGATCATTAAATTAATTGTGCGATAGCTATTGCTAGGCTAGCGCAAGCAATATAAGTTTGTCGTTACCGAGCTCAGTTAATCAACGTTAGCTACAGTAATGCTAGCCAACTTAGACTAGCTACCATACCTGGGACTTGGTTGGTAGCCTGCGCTAGACCTAGCTGTCTTTTGGTAGATTCTGTAGCCAGCCAGCTAACGTAGTTGGTTGTCAGATGTCGAATAACGCTAGTCTAGTTGACTAAAATCAGACACAGCGTTATAGACTATACTACTGAATCATTTGTCTATCTTTTAGTTAAGGTTAGACAACTGTATCGAGAGCTAGCTAACTGGCTACATCAGCTGGTAACTGTGTAGCTTGCTACCGTTTGCTGCTTAGACTAACAAAAAATCTATCGTTAACTACCGCTTGGATTCGCAAGCTATGTGGTGGTAGTCAAACGTTGTTAGTTCACTAGCCTAGCCTGAAACAGTAGCTGTTAGAGATACATCTAACGCTATCTATCTGAGCTAGTGATCTACAGTCCAACGCTGTCCTGTTAACCTGGCTAGTTAACTCTTGCTGTCACCACAGCTATTAAATTAATATTTATTTGGGAATGCACAAATATTCCTTTAGGAGTTTATATTTATATAGGCAACAATCAGACGTAGTAAATAACGTGTTGACGTGTAGGACATAGTAGCGAACCTGCTAGTATAACTTGCAATCGCTGCGAGGTCATAATTAATAAGATTGAGTTTTGACAGATTAATTTACAGCTTGATTTTTAGTTAATCCTAGCTATTTGCAGTTCATTGTTGTTTGGTGGCATGTTCGATTCACGGAAGGATGGATAGAATATTATTCTATAGTTGGCGTGTACGTAGTCTACATCTTAAGTACATAATTATTGTTTGCTAGCTAGATCCCCGGTTCGAGAGATTTTGTGTCAACTAACTTGGCTTGTTTTCTCACGTTAGTTTGCGAGCCTTTCGAGTATTTCAATCGCCATAATATTATATATTTTTTTATAGATACCCATAATAGATAATAGTAGAAATAAGTAGCGTAAATATATTTGAACACAATGAGTAATAGAAAATTATGTATCTGCTGTTGCGCAGATAAAAGTATTATATAGAAGTGGAGGCATCTGGAGTAATAATGGCCTGATTCATTGTTTTAATAGTTTTGGTCGTAAAAAATATATTTAGATTTTTGGTATTCCGGAATAACAAGCTATGTATGCCCTAGATTTTGTTTGTATTCTTATTTCCCATTCGCTGGCTCTTTATTAGGAATGGCTGAGCCTTGGGGGGTGAGGACTCCAGTCTGAGGGGGGACAGAGAGGTGAAAAGGGCACAGCGGTTCGGAGCAGTCGGTGGTGCTCAAGAAGAAATGGACCAGGACTACGAGAGACGCCTTTTAAGGCAAATCAATCATCAGAATCTGTCAGAACGCCGACTAGCCAAAGTGAGCAGAAGCGGGACAGGGATGAATCATTTTTTTTGACCAACTTGTTCCAGGAATATTTTTGATAAATTATGACGAGGAAAAGATATTTAAATTTTAATCCAGCGGTTCATAGAGGAATGATAATACTATGTTCCAGTATGTTCCAAATCCCACGTGTCATTATGGTACTGTTGAAGTCCAGTTCAATAGACAGTTTTAACACTGAATATTCATATTTTATCTCAGGTATTTAATTTCCCATCAGTAATGCATCCATTTTCACACACACACTTTTACCTTCTTCTTCCAGTCAGGGTGTGCAAGTTCCAGTCCATTAAGTGTTAAGTCAGGAGACCGCTTCATACCCACCCGTGCTGGCAGCAACTGGAGCGTTAACTTCCACTGCGCTAATGTGAGTCTGATGTAATCGGCTGCACCGTGCTTCTACCTGAGCCTATTCCGGTTGAGACTTCTAGCTCTCACAAAAATTGTGTGTAGAATACATTCTCGTTTTCATTATACCTCACATTGATTCAAGAGTGATATTTAAATGGAGCAGTGGTAGTGCTGTCGTTATACTGTGCATCACATACTGTACATCTTAAATTCTGTTTTGTCATGAGACCACAGCCTTTGTATCTTCAATGTTCTTTCGTTGTGCGGACCCCTGCCAGGAGAACTGCAGATCTCCAAACCAGAACCACAAGGCTAAGGAAGCTGGCTCGGACACAGGAAAAGGTATGGCTGTTATTAATATGGTACGCGTCACCCTTTTTCTGTTTCACTGTGTTTTGGGCTGCTCCTCATTCATATCAGTTGACCTATCCAGGGGGACTTCAAACAGTAAGAAAGCACTCGAATGGAACAAACTGTCCCGTGTTCTGTCAATCCCTTGAAGGCTATTGGAGGGCATCGAGTCACATGTTGTTTTTTTTTATGGAGGGCATCGAGTCACGTTTTTTTGAATGTGTGGGAGAGCTTAAAAGCGTGAGGTGTGACCCCTCTTCCCCTGGCTGGCAGATGCTGTGGCGTATGCTGCCCTGCTGAGGAATGAACTGCTGGGGGCCGGCATCGAGGCTGTGGCAGACCCACACGCGGATGGCCGCAGACAGGCCCTCCCAGCCGAGGGCACGCACAGCCTCTTCAGGGTGAGAGAGGGGCAGGGTGGGGCAGGGTGGGGGTAATGAACCTGCAAAGGTGAGGGTGGAAAACAGATTGAGGAGATGAGAAAATTTAGAAGAGGGGAACAACAGAGAGAAAGTGAGGGATGAAAGGTAAAGGTGGCTCAACGCTACTGTCTTTGTTTTAACGGAAGTGCTTCTCTGCTTCTGCAGTACACCATCCACACAAAGAGAGTGCCTTGTGACAGTGGGAACGAAGTCTCGCCCTACTCCCTGTCTCCACTCAGCAACAAGAGGTAACGTTAGCGGTCTCATGGAACCCTATTCAGACTCGGCAGATTTGTGCACCTGCTTCGGCATTTGTTGTCAAAGTTAGGGGTGTTCTCTAAGTGGGTATACAGACTCACCACGTGCGTGTGCTTATCTCTGATATTGGGAGGCTCTACCTTTCGGGCACTTGAAAATTTGTTCAGATGAAGCACATGCGCATGAATGTAAAAAAAATGCTGCCACTGGTATTCTACTTACACTGTATTTCTGGTATCTAACTGCATACCAACTGCATGTAAACACAGATGAGTCTAATTATGAAAAATTATTAAATTAAATTAAATTAAATTAAATTAAATTAAAGCACTTGTGCATTTGTGATAAAATATAACCATAAGTCTTCACCTTAAAGCTGAAAAACATTTGAAAAGAATAAAAAGCCTTTACAATGAAGCAACGATTAATAAAACGTGCTGTGTGAGTCCGTATTTGTGATGGCTTTCAGGTGCCCCATTAGAAACAATAGCCTATTGAACAAGAAGTAGCCCCTTGCTGTGTTAAAAATACTGTTTACGTATCGATCTGCAGCCCATTTTTAGTTTTTATTTGACCAAAGCGATGGGAACGCTTTCTGCTGGCACTGTCCATTGAAGGCTTGAATGCTGTTGTAAATATGCAACATTCCCCATTGGACTAGACATTCCTCTTTTTGTGAGTAAAATGCATGAGGAAGAATGTGTTTAAGTCAGTCTGAATGCATTTATCTCTGTTTAACATGGCAAAAACTCTCATTGTGCTGGCTCCATTTCACACCATGTAAGCACTGAACTGTGAATTTGCTTAAACTGCATAGGTGTGCAAATTTC
Source organism: Anguilla anguilla (assembly GCF_013347855.1). Lineage (NCBI taxonomy): Eukaryota > Metazoa > Chordata > Actinopteri > Anguilliformes > Anguillidae > Anguilla > Anguilla anguilla. The sequence goes on along the minus strand of NC_049204.1, from coordinate 59,594,876 downwards.
TAATTAAGTTGACTTTGCAAAGTGTATATCTCAAGATTGAATAGGCCACATAATGTGTCCAGTTCCATATTAAAATGTCTTATTATTCATCTCTACTGTTTGATCAATTTTCTTGGGGTCTAATTTAATTTATCCTTCTCCACAGTGATATATTTTGACTTGTAAATGTTTCAGTAAAACTTGAACATAAAATAAGCTTAGATGGCATTTTGTTCTGATATTACCACGTGTGTGCTTGATCTCACCGACTCTTAGGTAATTACACATAAAACAAAAAATGAACGTGTGAGGAGGACTGCTCGAGTGTAACAGTGGAGAAGATTCCAGAAAAAAATTCCTGCCTTTATTTATTTATTTTTTCTCTTTGTGCGTTTGCAGTCACAAACTCCTCCGCTCTCCCCGCAAGCCGGCCCGAAAGATCTCCAAGATCCCGTTCAAGGTGCTGGATGCACCGGAGCTGCAGGACGACTTTTACCTCAACCTGGTGGACTGGTCCGCGGGGAACCTGCTGAGTGTGGGGCTGGGGGCCTGCGTGTACCTGTGGAGTGCCTGCACCAGCCAGGTGAGGGAGCTGAGGGGGGCACTTCAGAGCCATCAGACCCCCCCCGTTCTGTAAGGGTGGGGCAAAGGGTACCCAGCAGCCTCAGAGTTTGTGTGGGCAGTAAACTGAGGACGTGCTTATTGGCATTAGGAACATGGATTTGAATGCCCTGAACAGCTGCAGTGTGTTGAGCGAGTGAACCTTTTACCACGGCACCGGGCATCTGACCACATGTAATACCCTTTGCACTTTCAGATTTAAGTACAGTAATTGCAGAGGTTTCAGATGTCAGTTTTAATCTTATGGCATTTTGAGTATTTGGGTACTTTTGGCATATATACACTTTTACACTGTTTACATTACATTTTACACTGTTTACATTACATTTTACACAGTTTACATTACATGTGCCAACATCTTGGCATTGCTTTCTGGCTTTATACTTTAACAGTGTTGTGTTACTTCACATTGTGTACCTATACCCTTTTCCTTGCTGTTCTTTTGATGTAAACTAAACGTTGCAGCCCCATGTCACTGAAGAAGGTTGCTTGTAAAATGAATAAATTATAATTGATGATATGTAATAAGAGGGGCAATGGAAGAGAAAAAGGATGGGCAGGGGCGCGAGTATTGGTTTTGACAGCTGCTTGGTTGTCCAGGTGACAAGACTGTGTGACCTTTCGGTGGACGGAGATTCAGTGACGTCAGTGTGCTGGAATGACAGGGTGAGTCTGGAAGCTGCTCTACTCAGAAGCAAAGTCTCACACACACAGTCTGCCGATAAAACAGACTGAAGTAGAGGCGGAAATGTGTTTTTAGCATATAATGTATACACGCATACTTACAGTACACATGTACAGCAATTTCTGCCTCTTAGTATTGTCAGCCTTCGTTTGACTTTCTGTAAACTTGAAAAATCAGAAGCAGAATGTTAGAAGCAGGCTGAGCCTAATTTCCTTCACGTGAACCGTCAAGTCAGCTGGTGAATAATTGGTGTGTGGCTATAGAGGGACATTCCTTATGTGAAGCGGCTGTAAAATTTGAAGTACACACTGATTCTGCTATTAGTCGTATTTCAGCTGCGGATAAATGCAATCTAATGAACACACACACACTCTCTCTCTCTGTCCTTCTGCCTCAGGGAAGTCTGGTGGCAGTGGGGACCCATAAAGGCTATGTCCAAATTTGGGACGCCGCAGGGGGGAGGAAGCTAACCAGCCTGGAGGGTCATTCTGCTCGTGTTGGTAGGTCTCCCCCAGAGGAAGGAGTCGAGAGGGGGAGGGTAGCTAAAACGTAACGGTAATTCACTGGAGCTGTAACTTGGGTAGAATGATAGGAAGTGGAGAGGGCTTCTGTAAGGCCGATGTGGGGGAGCTGTTAGTGTGGGGGTGCTCTTAAGTGCCCTGGTCGCCCCCTCCTAGGTGCCCTGGCCTGGAATGGGGACCAGCTGTCCTCCGGCAGTCGGGACCGGGTGATCCTGCAGAGGGACGTGCGCACACCCCCGCCCGCCGAGAGGCGGCTACAGGGACACCGGCAGGAAGTGTGCGGCCTCAAGTGGTCACCTGACCACCAGCACCTCGCCTCGGGAGGAAACGACAACAAGGTTGGTGCTGAATATCTGATTACGCACGCACACACGCTCACACACACACACGCACACACACGCACGCACACAAACTCAGACATGTACTGGGTATCTGCTGGTGCCCTGTGCATCATGTGTCATGTTATTACAAAGTATGAAAGTGTGCTCACTTAAGTATCTTGTCAGTGATGCGCGTTCTGATTGGCTGAGTGGCACTTTATTGACGCACTAAAAGTTGCTTTGCCTTTCTCCAGCTTCTGGTGTGGAACAGCTCCAGCCTGCTCCCGGTGCAGCAGTACAGCGACCACCTGGCCGCGGTGAAGGCCATCGCCTGGTCCCCGCACCAGCACGGGCTCCTGGCCTCCGGGGGCGGCACCGCGGACCGCTGCCTCCGCTTCTGGAACACCCTGACCGGGCAGGCCCTGCAGAGCACCGACACCGGGTCGCAGGTGTGCAACCTGGCCTGGTCCAAACACGCCAACGAACTGGTGAGGCCCTCACACTCAACACACTGACACCTAGCCAAGCGCGCCCTGTCAAAGACCACGCCCATACCGAACGACCACCGAGCTGCTGCCTCTGACGCGCTAGCCCCCCCCCCCCCAGGAGGGTATCATTTATGTCTCTGTGTGCGTTCTCAGGTCAGTACGCACGGCTACTCTCAGAACCAGATCCTGGTGTGGAAGTATCCGTCCCTGACGCAGGTGGCCAAACTGACAGGGCACTCGTACAGAGTGCTTTACCTGGTGAGGGCGCTTTACCTGGCGATGGAGGGCTCGTGCAGGAATGCTAGGAAGAACAGAGCTTTAGTTTTGCATGCCCACTGTCTATGGTCTATTGTGCTGAGTTCAAATCTATAAGTAAATTTCCCACATCCACGTATTAAGTATTTTTTTCTCGACTGCCAGCTTACACCTGCACCCGGTTTCCTCTCCCCCTGACAGGCGGTATCTCCAGACGGCGAGGCCATTGTCACGGGAGCGGGCGACGAAACTTTGAGGTTCTGGAACGTCTTCAGTAAAACGCGCTGCACCAAGGTGAGGCTTTCATCCCCGTCACATACCTGTCCAACGGGGCAGTCCGTTACTGCGATGAAGCATTACTCCGACAGAGTTGTAACAGTCACAGTTTGTAATTACATAAATGGATTATGCACGGGTGGGAAAAGCATAAAGACGAGCAAATCGGATCTAATATCCTTTTAACATTTTATTACCCTTTCAGACTAATGACACGGTTGTGAATTGTATTTACGACTACTTGGTACTGAAGTCATTTTCACTGTGCTTTACACCCCCGTGTTGGTTATTGCCGTAATCGTGAAATGCATCATCGTTACAAATTGGAAAATATCTAATGAATGTCATTGTGACAAAGTGCCTTTGCTCTTGTCCTGTAGGAGTCCAAGTCAGTGCTGAACCTTTTTACCAGGATACGATAGTGAAAGAGACACTGGGGAAGAGCAGTGAAGCACCATCCCCCAGTGGCTGGGAAACAGACTTTATCCCCTTGGGAGTTCAGCACAAGTCACCAACCGCTGCTGAATGGATTCCCCAGAGAACTCTGTGACTTTGAGCTTTTATACTACGGACAGTCAACCATGGACATGCCTATTTTTCAGTATGCAACGTGCTGTCGATATTAAAACTAGAGGAAGGACTCTTGTGAAATGGAAACTTGTGTACGTGGAATTTTTCAGTGTGGTAAATGTTCTCTTACACGTGGTAGTGCAATATCCATCGCGTGAAACCATATTGTGGATTTATTTTGAAAACACAGGGGGTGTCTCACGGTTAAAGACCAAAAACAGTAGAAATGGCATCGTACATTGGCAATTGAGTTCAATAGTGTGATCCCTCATTGAAGATGACATGTCTGTCAATCTGTCAAAGCTAAGACCGGGCACATACGGATAAATAAAAAGACAACACATCTGAGCATGCTGCCTTAGATATATTTAATAAATTAAAACCAGGTACAAAAATCAATGTACATTTCCCCTCCTTCCCCTTCACCACCTCACTTTCAATCTCTGACAAACAATGACCCTACTGTGCCTTGACACTCGCTCTATGCTACCATCGGTCCCTCCCTAAAACATGCTACATGTCCACAGGCACACCAAGGATAAGAGTCAAGGCCTTGCAGAGCTGCGTAGGAACCCAAAGAGTGACACTCAGTACATGCACTTTGGAAATGCTTTTTGGGGTAAAAAATGGCAGAAACCCAAGTTCTGCGTTTTACTGGAGACCGTGTGTAAAGCAAAAGTGCATTCAGAGTAGGACTAGAAGCGGGGGAAAAAATGAATATGCGCATATCCGAACATTCTTCTGGGCACTTCGTTAAATACACACTGAAATGACGGGGCTTTGCAATTGGGTACTGCGTGATTAGTGGGGTTAGAACTACTGATGTGATTGGATACTCTCTCCAGTAAGAACACAGCCCTTCACTCATTGTCTCACACCCCCCCGCTCCCCCACCCCTTTGCTCTCATCTGAAGCCAAGACATTCCTAAGCAGTTGCACATCGACCTCTCCAAGTCCATAATATTAGCGCAGATGAATCAAGGCTCCTCAGTTAAAGCTGCTCACTTTTCAGAGATGATTAGTTTGATAGCTGTGGGAGTGCAGGCATGAAGTCTTTGTTTCCGTAGTGGTTCAGCTCTCTCCTCCCCCCCCCCCTCCCAGCTCAGTATATATATATACCATTACATACCAGATCCAATATATTCTACTTTTATATCAAAAAATAAAAAATAAACCTACATCACGTGACGATAAACAACAATTTGGCAACGAGGGAAAAGGGGGTGTGTGGTTTGGTACTGTCGGATCGTTCTGCAACACAGAAACGCATCTTCATTTGTCCTTCTCACCTTCTGTTAGCAGCGGCAGCAGCAGCAGCAAGACTGTTTTAAAACCCTGTTTATACATACATATATATATGCATGTGTGTATATTTAATATATATCTGTGTGTGTGCGTGTGTGTCTGTGTGTGTTCATAGGTGTATATAATTATTTGCTTCTTTTCCAAAAATAAAAAGGAAAACTAGTACTATTTAACATACGTATGCATATCACAAGGAAACAGCCTAGGAGCCAGGGAAGATCGAGAGTAAGAAAGTGTGAGACTTTAGAGAGCATGCTGCAGGACAGGCGACTGCTGGAGAAGACCCTTCTGGCGTTTCCCTAAAAAAACGAAACCCCAAAGCGGCGCCGGGGACAGCAGAGAAAGCGGCACCGCTCCAGGCCCCGCCCGCCGAGCCGGTCCCGGCAGCCGGCGTCTGTGCCGGGCTTCCATAGGGGGGATGGGTGATTTTGTGGGGGGGTGGGGGGTCTTTGCGCTCGCGGTGTGGGATGCGACTCCAGTGTTTTGGGTTCTGTTGGGGGGGTGGGGGGGGGCTGCCTGGGAGGCTGACGGGCGCTTTCGGGTTCCGGACTGGGACGGGCGCTGACTCAGTACTCCGCAGCGTATTCGGTGCCGTGCAGACCTCTGCACAGGAGGGTGAACTCCTTCACTATCTCCTTCACCCGCCGCTTGTTCACTCGCTCCCTGAGGGAGAGAGAGAGGGAGGGGGGGGGGAGATAGCGAGAAAGAGAGGGGGGAGAGAGAGAGAGGGGGGGGGAGAAACAGAGAGAGAGAGAGAAGTGTGAATACAGGAGAGGTGAGGGGAGAACAGGTACAGCAGAGTTAACAACAGGATTTTTTTTATTGCTGGCAAATGTGTCCAGAAGAATTTCAGTACCTTTTCACAACTGATTAAAATTCCTGCTATATCCAGTTATTAATGCATGAATGATAGGCATGTGTGTAATGTAAAAACCATCTCAATTTTTGGACCTTTAAACCTATTTGAAAACAAAAATCACAAAGGTATTTTAATGCTCAGGTACGGGTAAAAGAGTATCTGCTCAGAATACTCAGGCGTGTGTATGAGAGTATTCACTCAGGAGTGTATGAGAGTACTCAGCTCTGGTGTGTATCAGAGTACTCAGCTATGTGTATGAGAGTACTCAGCTCTGGTGTGTATCAGAGTACTCAGCTATGTGTATGAGAGTACTCAGCTCTGGTGCGTATCAGAGTACTCAGCTATGTGTATGAGAGTACACAGCTCTGGTGTGTATCAGAGTACTCAGCTCTGGTGCGTATCAGAGTACTCAGCTATGTGTATGAGAGTACTCAGCTCTGGTGCGTACTGCACGGAGCCTGTTCGGCTGCGGTTGTCCGCGTTCTGTACCTGAGGATCTGCTGGCTGAAGGTGTCTTTCTGCTCCGCGGAGACGCGCGAGGAGGGGAAGCCGGGCGGCTGCAGCACCTCCTTCAGCCACACCGTCAGCAGGGCGAAGCAGTGCTTGTTCAGGGAGAAGAGCACCTCCGCGAACTGGTCCATCAGACTGCGCGAGGACTGCCCGCCGATGGCCTGGAGACGAGAGGACGAGAGGGGGAGAGGGAGAGGGAGGTGAGTGACGGCAGCCGGAGGGACAGAAACACTTCCTGACGCCAAACGGGGGACATGGGGGGAGGGGGAGCCTCACCTCCAGCACAGCCTGCAGCAGCAGCTTGCCGTCTTCCTGCACCACCTGGCCCACGCGAGGCACGTCTCCACAGTGAGGGAGCAACTCCGTCTGTGAGAGGGCACAGCACTGAGGCACTAAAACAACCAGCACATCTCAACTGACCCAATACAGGGCTTCTGAGCTCTGGGGCCCCTGTGTGCGCTGGCTTCTGACCCACTACAACAGGGCTTCTGACGCACTACAGCAGGGCTTCTGACCCACTACAACAGGGCTTCTGACGCACTACAGCAGGGCTTCTGAGGGCTCATGCATTGCCATTTCTGACATAATGTGGGTTTAACAGGGTAAATTATCACACAATAGACATTATGTAATTAAGAACGCTTAACAGGCTGTTACAATTCAGGGGGTTAGGACTTGTGTCTATGACTAAAAATAAGCGTACACTGCCAATACCCAGGAGTGACAACCCCAGGATTAACAACCATCATATCTTCACTGCACAGGGAACACACCAGCACAGTCTATAACAAACATCCCTTCGCTTTTACACAGGGAAAAAACCTGGATGCTCATTCTGCGCACGTATACTTACGAAGAAAAGACAAGTGGACTTGACTGTGGGGCCCTCCGGGAACTTGAGCGACAGCACTCCTGAGAGAGCAGTGGAGAAAGGCTGGCTGTGATTCAGTGAGCCGACATTAACCCTCAGCAGTTTAACAACAGACACAAGTGCCTGCAGAGCACGCTCACACTAACATTGCCTGTGTAAATACAGGGGCATTCCTTCATTCTCCGCTCCAATTACAGACAATTAATCTTCTTGGCAGTAAACACGGAGCCTGACATGTTCTGCTGTAGTATACACTCATTGTTATAACTTAGCAAGGCACTGTGAATAGCACTATGAGTGGTTATTAGCATGCATTGTATATTTTTTGAGTAGTGGCGAATGCTGCAGTACAGTGACCCCGGTTTATATGTCTTTGGGCTGTTTGCCTACATCTACACAGTCTGCACAGTCACGTTTTCACACTGAGTGTGCGGCACCAGGTGCTGAAACACAGCGCATGCACCCGGGCCCAGGTGGGATCCGGGCCCGCACCCTAGCAGTGTGTCAGGCAGAACACGGGCGGTGTGGTGGTGTACGGGTCCTGGGGTCAGAGCGCTATGAAGTGTGCGCAGGAACCCACGACACTTACCGCAATGGAACACCGCCTTCACGTCGAGATTCTCAGACAAGAATAAATCGGGCTTCCGTTTGAGAGCCTACGAAGCAGACAGATCGATTGAACAAGGCAGACACCTCTCCCCCCACCCTCCTCAAGGAACCTCTGTCTCCCCCACCCGCACCTTCCTGCCCTCTTTGTCTGTCTGAATCTAGCCTTCCCAAAAGGAAACAACAGAACTCATACAAACTCATCAAATGCAAACAGATCAGGTAAGGAACAGACTGCAAAAATCAAACATCAAAATTTAACTTAAGTAAATTAAAAGTATGATGACTGTTTTTTCGTTTTGTTGTCATTTCATTCCAATCATATTTTTTTTTCTGCTTTGATTGAATATGCAACAGAAATCCGTAAGTAACACATACGGATAAATACACCTGATGCTTTAAAGAAATTATTCAGCATGAAAGGAGAGAGGGACAAGGGGCAGATGGGAATTTCAGATTTATACAAAGGAGGAAAAATGAGAACTGAGAAATAAAAAACAAAAAAACTGAGGACCACCAATTGAATTAATTAACTGAGTCATTAATTAATTTAGGCTTTGATTTAGGGCTGGAATGACTTGGGGATAGGGGTTTATGGTTCTAACCGAGGTGGGATTACTGTGATGGCTACTGTCTGTCCGTCTGTCTGTCTGTTTAGCCGTCTGTCTCCACCGGCTGGGCCACCAACAACCTGAGCACCACCTCAAACTTTCTCCATTTCTCCATTACATACCCTGCTCACTCAATCAAGGCACTAAACGAACAACATCAAGACTTCTTAGCAAGACTGAAACATATTTTGTTTAGATACCATATATCCTGTTCACCTCTGTGACCTACATAAACTATATAGTGTGATTACCAAGTCCTTCCTTCAGTTTCACTGTTGCTTTGAACATGTGCTAACCAACAGAACAATGCAATGCCAATAAAACAGCGCACTGGTAACAAGCAGAGCAAAGGAAGCTTAACTGTTCAAACGCTGCAGTCTTCAATCACTGTAGAAGTCTATGCTACTACTGCGTAACTCTTTCAACGTATTATTCCAGTTCCTCATTCTCCGACAATCATTAGGTAACCGAAATAGAACAGTGGCAAGTGTTCCTTCAGAAACTAGGAAATGTTGAGCGTGTCCCTTCCCTGATGCAGCTATAAAGGACCGTGAGTCACATCTATGCCCTTCCATGAATGTGAACCTCTCACCATATCGGGCCAATATTTTCCATTAATTAAGAGGAAGCCCAGGTAAAACTGTCCGTCCAGCTGCGTGGCGATACACCATCCTACAGACACCAACTCTGGGTCACAGTGTTCCCAGCTCGGTGCAGGCCTTCTGCCCCCTGAAATGTTCACTTGGCATTTCCAGGTGGAGCCAAAAAATTAGAACCCTCAGGATTGGAGGAAAGACAGTGTCAATCCCCCAATGGCAACCCCATGACTCAATTCCATGGCCCTGCTGGAATGAGGGTCATCCACAGACCCAAACAAACAGGAGAGTGAGAGAGAAAAGGGGAAAGAGAGAGAGAGAGAGAGAGAAAGAGAGAGAAACCGAAAGTGAATGAAATAAGAAACCAAAAACACACCTGAGCTTGGAGTTGCATAAATGAATCAACAATATCAGGATGATCCCTGGGCCCTAAAATATAATAAAGATGTAACTTAAGAAATAATAATAATATACAAACAGCAACTGAACAGATTTAACAGTCATGTGGAAACGAAAGCAAACAGAAAAAATATCATTGAAATAATTGCACACGTGAGTAAAACAAGGGTAGAAACAGGGCATGTGAAGCTTTGGAAGCAGTCTCAGAAAGGTAAACAGAAACGGACGGGAGATGGGTCAGTTTGGAAGAACGGAAAAAGAAGTAACGAGAGAAAAAGAACAAACCTAAAAGAACAAAAGTGGGTTTGGAGTGGGAACCCAGGAGGCACCTGTTACTGTGACGTTTTCTTTTTTATTTATATTTTTAAAGCTCAATCGCAAACCCACATCCCCCACCCCCCACCCCACCCCCCTCCCCCAAACCAGGCCCCATCCCCAAAATATGAATGCCCCCCGCCCCCAGTAACTGCCTCGGCTTCCTCCTCAAAGGGCAGGATGGCAGGCTGTCCCAGCTCCCCTCCCCGAGCAGTTCCCATGCTCCAAACAAGACTTTACACGGCCTCTTTCACAGCCAACAGGCCGAGAGGGAACCTGCTCAAAAAAGGTTAAAGTCCCCGTGCAGCTTGTTACCTAGCTAGTACTGTATATGAAAAGGAAGACAATTATTTTATTTAGTTACATTTTGACTCTTTACATTTGACTCTGAAAAGTGACAAAGATGTAAATTCCACCCACCACTCATAAAATCAAATGTAGGAAGACACAGGAATAGGTTATGTGTGCACACCTGAATTCAAATTAATTGTACTTAATTAAGGCATTAAGGGCCAATTAATTTTCTGGGAAAGGTTATGAAAAAACACATACGCTGACCATATGTGGACAGGGACCTGAACGATGGCCCTGAAAAACATTTGTTCAGAGATGTGGAAGCAAGCAGTCTCACCGTATGGCCTGGGACACACTACAAGACTTTCCAAAAATCACAGGTGTCAGGCCTGCATAACAGCCAAATCAGAGGAGTTGTGGTGATGCACCATCAGTTTTCAAATGGAGGATTGTGCACAGAGTCACCACTCCAGAACTCTTCAGCAAATTTGGAGCTACATGATGCTGTCCTACAAGGTTATCATACTTAGGGATAGCAATATTGAGCTTTTACCTGACTACACATAGATAACTAAGTGAGATGTTTTCTCAAAAGCAGCTTATCAAACAGGAAAACATTTATTTAAAAAAGAATTATTTCAAAATCATTTCTCATTTGGATCGTAAAGCATAATTGCATAACATTCCGTTTTAGATTTATTTTGAATCTTTTTAAGTTTAAATCCATCTTCTGTGGCATTTCCAGTTTTCTTCTAAAAGTGCAAAAAATAAGTTTTCAAAGTAAGCTGTATAAATAACCTAATTTTTTTCTTACTTCAAATGCTACTTTAAGTCATTGGCACCTGGTTGTGCAACATGAAATGTGAAAAGGAAAATAACTGTACTAACGGATATGATCAACTGAAAATTGATGGCAGCCACATCTAGATGCTTTTTTAGTAGCTAGCAGTTGATTGGCACACTTAAAGCCACGGACTGCAGCTTTGAATAAAAACTGTAATTAGTAAACTCATGAGTGCTTATTTGTGCAAATCACCGGAAGGTTGTTTTTCACGATTCATTTCCATCTCCTGAAAGATGCCACAAGATTAAAACTTAGGAGGATTTTCATTCAAAAGCCTTTAATATCCATGAGCAGCTTGAAAGGTGATGATTACTACTGTAGCACTCATAGTCCATGACTCCCCACTCGGGTGTCAAGCTGAGGTACAATTTCATCAAAGCTCGCACTGAGATTCCTCATGAATCACGACAGAAATTGCAGGGCACAAGAGTGTAGTGTGCTCCAGGCTTGGGCCCCGAAGAGCCAGAATTACCTCAGCCACTGGACGGAATATACAGAACTGTGCACCACAGAGTGCACCCAGCAGGATAACATACAGCAGCAGCGCAATTCAGACCGTTTAAGACACACCCTGTACTTATGAGTTCTTCTTGGCAGCAGAAGTCTGCCTGGGCTGTTGGTTAAAGTAAAATTTGCTTGATATTAGTTAAAAGTTCTCCGTATAGTTTCACAGTCTCTGAACTATCGAGCCATCAAGAAGAAAACTTAACCAGCCCTTTCATTTAAGATGATTTTTTAAAATGTAATCTGTTCTGGTTATTTGATTTTCCATAGATAGGTACAACACAGCCTGCTGCTGTCCATCATCAATTCATATCACTGTGTTCAGACAATGTAAAGAATATAAGATTCTCCCCCTGGGGGGGACTGTATACTGCGATGCAGGCAAACTGAATTTGGCACGTCAACCTTTACAATCAGAAAACAGCACTGCTTCTGATTTTCATTTTCAATTGAAAAAATATGAGTATGCACATATTTCACCGGCCCCACGCTACTTCGAGAGGGTTACTCTGGCGGCTGTTGTGCGTGTTTCTTTTCAAACAGGCAGTCAGACTGCAGGCTTGCTTGTTCATCTTAAACCTAGCTTACTAAAACACTGTGCTAATCATTGGTTAATATTTTTCTCTCTGAATTTATAAAAGTTCACTACCGTTTTTATAGCTAGCTAGCTACCATAATCATGTGACATTTTAGAAGTCAGTTAAAATACAGACCTCTGCATTTTAACTAACTTGCAACAGGCAGGCAAGTCTGGCTAAGATCTGATAAATATTTATAAACTGTTACCACATAGATGATGTAAGTTAATTAAGAACTAGGAGTCTCCACCAAGACAGCCCAAATATACTTATATTCATATTTCAAATCTTTTTGGCCATGAAACCACAAGAACATTACTGTAGCTTATATTACAGCATTTCAAGTTTTAAAAATAAAAATCACTGCACGGGGTCTTTAAATTTCCATGTTCACATCTTAACCTTCTAGTCTCAAGAGATTCAGGTCGTCAGGCCTTTTAAACTTTGTTAATGATGAGTGTGCAGCCTAGTTAGAATAATGATGGTCTAAACATGTCCCCTTCTCTGGGTACGGGCAAGACAATTACAAAGTGTTGTAATGCAATGTGCTTCTGAGCAGTCCACATTGTTGTGCTTTAAATTTGGCAAAACCAAAAGAAGGACTGACACTGTCCTTAAGTCAATAAAAAACCCCCCTTTTAAAACATGGGAAACAGCTTTAGATCATGGATGATAACATCATCTCTGCTTTCCAGGGTCCGCTTTACAGGTAGCTGTTGAAAGGATGGGAGTGATGCAGACAAAGAAAGTGCAGCTGCCTCATGTGAGGGCACCTCCATTCCGTTTCTTCTCACTTTGCCCCTTTACACCCTTTCCAACCTTGGGAAACCGGACACTCATTCTCATCCTTCAGCCCCAGTTACATTACACACTTCCCCAGAGTACAAATGCATCAAACATCAGACAGGTCTTCTGCAGCCGGACTGTACGGCATACCGTTAACTATTCCAGTATCTTAAGCACTTCTTGGCAACAAAAATTGAGCAGTTTCTCCACAATCATGCCCCCGCCCCCCCCAGACCCCTGCTTTTTTCCCATACCTTGTTGAAAGATGGACAGGGTGACAGATGTTACCAGTTCAAAAAGGGCCTTGATAGGAGGAAAGTGATCCGTCTCACTGGCAAATATGTGGACCATCTGGAAGACAAGGTCAAGGACACCACAATTTACACCTGATGTGTCACGGCACTATTGCGTGAAAAACGCTCAAGCACTAGCAGAGGCTGTGATGACGCGTGGGCTGACGGAGAGACTCACCTGACGCGTGAGGTCCAGAGCAGAGGCCTGTGGGATAGTGCTGTACATCTGACCGAGCATCTCGCTCAGCTGGGACACCATGGGGGCGAAGTCATGGAGGAGAGTCTTCACCGACTTCTCGAAGATTGCACATACCGCCTGCAAACGAAAGGCACCGAGGTGAAAATTGCTGCAGCTTAGCCAGCGGAAGAAAGAAGGTGAGGCAGCAAGGATATGGGACAGCGGGAGCTCGTCCCCGGTCTCACCTCGACCACCTGCGAGTCATTGAGCCACTTGCTCAGAACGGTCTGGATCAGAGCGAAGACCTGTTGGAGCACCACCACCACCTCCGGGACACAGACACAGACGTTACCATCAACTGAGGCTACGTATGTGGGGCCAAGACATTCACTATCTATAGTATACTCTTTAATACCTAAACTGTATTTTACAGTTGGGAAAACTTCGCACATCGCAGGAACTAATCGTTCCAATTTTCCTTGCATGCACAAAAATTGGGGGCAGCAGTGTAGTATAATGGGTAAGAAGCTGGGCTTGTAACCTAAAGGTCACAGGTTCGATTCCCGGATGGGGCACTGCCGTGTTACCCTTGAGCAAGGTACTTTGCCTGATTTGCGTCAGTATATATCCAGCTGTATAAATGGATACAATGTAAAATGCTATGTAAAAAGTTGTGCTCTGGATAAGAGCGTCTGCTAAATGCCTGTGATGTAATGTAATGTAATGATTAAAAGCAGCTCAGCTCCCGGAGAAGGGCCACAGTACCGTGAGGGCGACTCACCGGGTTGGGACCCAACTGGGGCAGGGTGGTTTTGACCGGCGGCGTGCCCTCGCCCGACTCGTCCTCCTGCTTTGTGATGTCCAGCGTGGTGAACAGGTTGGACAGGAGCCCCAGGATATGGATGATGGCCAGCTTATTGGAGGGGTTCGGCTGAAGAAAGAGCAAACAAACAAAAAAAAAAAAGCATTAGAGGATGTGTGAGAAAGAGAGAGACAGACTATACAAAAATAGGGATACACGGTCAGTTATCTTGCCAGTTATTTTCCAATATTTGAAGACCGAATAGCCCCATTTTATGTCCTCTCAGATCAAGGGAAAGTCCCGTCCTTCCAGGAGAGAAGGAACAGACTGTTCCGCAGGCAGCCTGTCACAGCCTGGGGAACAGAAGGTACAGTGTATCCCACAGCAATGCCACCAGCCTCTCAGCTCGTGGGTACAGAGGGATAGAGGGATGAGGGGCCATTTTAAATGCACCGTTGAGACGTATACAGCCTTAATTTCATAATGACCATGTGTTCCTGAAATAGCTATTGTGATCTTTCAGTGATGTATAGTATTTAGATGACCCAAAACCTTACAATTGGCCTTGAGGTTGAAAAATGAGGAATGGCTCCCCGACCCCCACCATCAGTTCTCTCAGGGTGACAACAGTAATCGCAAAGTCATTAGCAATAATTACAACATAATTCCTCCACAACAGTGGGAAGTGATATCTTTTGCCCTGGTGACAAACATGTCACCTTCTGGAATGACTGCATATAATGCCATGGACAACACCTACATGTACACGCACATGCATGCACGCACACACACACACACACACACACACACGTGTGCATACTTCTGCACATATGCAGCTTAAAACGAGAGGGTAAGGAGCTGCATAAATCAGACAATAAGGCAAAATCTAACAGACTATCTTCAGACATTTCTCTGAATACACATCACAAAACGTCTAGTACAAATTAAATGGAGACTTCAACACTCAGGAAAATATTTTCATAGAAAATTGGGTTGTTATGGCGAGCCTACAAGGATGCCCCACGTGGGAGTTGCCATAATACAGCAATGAAGCACTAAAGAAAATCGGTATAGCTGGTGTCATACCAAGGACACAACAATTAGCACTTGCACTTGCAAAACAGTTTAAAATATTAGTCATTTTGAAATGAAACGGAAAGTTTATTCTCTTTTCTTTTGTCTTTTAAAGTATTTTAAAGCAGAAGATGCACGGCACAGTTGCTATTAAGGTTTCAGCCAGTGCTACAGTGAAGATCTGAATGTGCAGACCTGCAAAAAACTACAAATCCCAATGGGTCTCCATTATGAGGGAGACCTCGGGGACGCTGACTGAGACAAAGGCAGAGGCACAACAACTGAGCTTCCATGTTTGGGTCTGTCATGTTTCAACATATTTAAAGAAAAAAATAAGAATGAAAAGATTCTTACTTTTTTTCTTTAGTATACTTCGATATTTTTTATTTCTAAGAAGTTTTATTTTTGGTCAGTAAAATAACTTTTTCCATGATATACTGCACACCAGCCTGAGTTGCAGGTGAATTTATAATTCAGTATAGATTAAATGCTTGTTATATTTATATATTAATTTTCATATTTAACATACTATATAATTTTCCATACGCTTTAGTGGTGGAGAAACTACAATAACTACAGCAGTGCTCATCAGCCCTGGACCTGGAGTGCTGTGAACCTAAAATTAACTTCTAATTAATTATGTAAACAGATATAAATTCTCAGATATCAATCAGAACAGGAATATATCGGATATGCATAAAATGTTAATAGGCCACTCGACAGGAACACATTTAACTGAAGGGTGCTAAATGAACTGGATCTGCTGTGGTCCATTGTCTCCTTGCCATCTAACACTGACATGGTAACACAGTTATTCCTGACTCTGCGTCAACAACGGCATTTCCCCCAGGCCTTCTCCTTTTCGAGGAGAACACAAATATTCAATTAAATTTACACGAGACACATCTGTTACTGGCTGCCTTGTCTTCTTCCAAAATATGAGTCCAGCAGGGAGGGGTAAGCGGAGGGGAAGATGCCATTTTAGAAACGGGGCAAAAGAACGTGGGAGGGCGGGACCATGCTGTTTAGGACGTAGCGTAAAATAGAGGCTCATTGGTTGAGCTATGAAGGCTTTTTGAGATGAGGACTGAAGCTTTAACAGAAGACAGCACTCGAGCTAGAGCCCGAAGCGCAAAAATAAGTGTACCTGCGTCAGAGCACGCATAATTAAATGTCACTGCGCCTTCTGTTCGGATTAATGACTACTGAGGCGTTATAAACCATAGGCAGCTCTTATATTTTAATGAGTTTGCTTAAAACTAAAGATTGTAGCACGGTTTCATTATGAAAAGTACAGTAACGTTTTTGTACCTCCTCCCACAAGGTGTCAGTGTTGTCAGCTTTCGCAAGGGAGACGTTGGCTGTGTCCGAATCGGCACACTTACCTACTGATGAGTATACAACTTGTATACTTAGTAGTAGGCAAGTGCACTGATTTGGACTTGGCCATTGTCTTTTTGCCTGCCGTAACCATTTCATGAAGAAATATTAACAACGGATTTATTAATGGACAGAGCTGTTGTTCAGGTACTCACTTAAAATGTTTGAGAAAGAAGACAAAGTTTGCACCCCGAGTTAAACCACTAATTATTCGTACATGCTGATATGAATAATTTGAACAGCTGAGACGATCATTAATACATTTTGTGACAGAATAATTTAAACATTCTGGTGTATTTCTGTTAGGCGCATGATGCATGCTGATTGGTTGGTGTGTACTGTCATGTTTTTGAGTGAGGGGGAGGGCCAATCTGGACCCACTGTGAAATGAGCTAAATCAGTGGAACCACATGGAGACGAAACCTGTTTCCAAGGCTACAGTCCAAAAAGGGAAAAAGTGGCATGTTATTGGCCAATACACAGTGCCTTCAGAAAGTGTTCACCTCAATTGATAATTTCTTTTTTTGCCATGCTGCAAAGTCAAATTAAAACATGTATCATTTTTTCTGTTCTTATACAAGTAACTTTCATTGTATCTCTCATTGTCAAAATGAAATTAAGTATTCAGATGGCTTAATAATTTTATTAAAAATAAAATCTTGAAAATTATGAAAAAAATATGTTCAAACATACATACCCAAGAAGACTTGCAGCCCGAAGCCCAACTACAAAAGTACTGACTCTGTGGGGGGGCGCATACTTTTGTAAATGAGAAAAGCAAGTCTTTCATTTAAAAAATTGTGTCATAAATGTGCTGTATTCACTGCATTGGTGAATGGTAAAAATAAATTTCAATGCACAAGAATTTTGAGGAGAAATGGGCCAAAAATGTGAGAATGCTCGGGAGGGTGGTGGGGGGGGGAGGGGGCGGTTAAAGCCTTCTGGAAGCACTGTGCAGGGGCAGAAAGGAGCACCTCTATGTACCCACGGTCTACAGTAAGCCCTGCGTCTGGAGCTCTCCACTGCGGTGACCGCACTGAGCGCGCTCAGTCCTTACCGTCTCGTCGGCCAGCTTCTCCAGCTGCTGGATATAGGGGGTGATGAGCGAGTGCAGATTCCGCAAGATGTCCTCCACGGGCAGGGCGGAGAGCAGGAAGCCCAGAGCCTGCATCAGCCACATACACTGACTGGTCTGTGTGCAGAGAGAGAGACGTCTTACACTCTGACTGGTCTGTGTGCAGAGAGACAGACATCATACACACTGACTGGTCTGTGTGCAGAGAGACAGACATCATACACACTGACTGGTCTGTGTGCAGAGAGACAGACATCTTACACTCTGACTGGTCTGTGTGCAGAGAGACAGACGTCTTACACACTGACTGGTCTGTGTGCAGAGAGACAGACATCATACACTCTGACTGGTCTGTGTGCAGAGAGACAGATGTCTTACACTCTGGTCATCAGACAGACACAAACTGCTTAAGCTCTGATTCATGGACACACTGTTTACATCATTAGGCTTTAGTCAAGCTGATTAACCTCTGCTACTAATCTTATCTTAAGATTGGTTTTTGACATATATAAAGTATATAGATGATGATTGGCTGTGTGCACAGGGACTTGAGGCTCCTTGAGGTAAAGAGACAGAGAAATAGAGATATAGAGAGTGAGAGAGAGAGAGAGATAGACTTTTAATCACTGACCTTATGGATCTGTTTGATGAGCACCTCCTGTGAAGAGGACATAATAAATACAAAATATTATATTTATTATAACATTTTGTCATAAGACACCAGAGACAGTATTTCATACAATCACTGTTCCACATATCTCCAGTGTAACCTGAACCCACAGCCCACTGACCTGTGAGACAGCCACGATGTTGGTGGCGTAGGGGGGCAGGTCGTATTTGCACTCGCGGCAGATCTTCTTGAGCGTGGAGACGCTGGACACAGAGAGGTCGGGGTTCCCCAGGGCCTCCAGTACCAGCGGGAGGACGCTGCTCAACATGACCGGGTGATCGGCCAACCACTCTGCCAGAGAACCTAGAGAGAGAGAGAGAGAGAGAGAGAGAGAGAGAGAGAGAGAGAGAGAGAGAGAGAGAGGGAGAGAGAGAGAGAGAGAGAGAGAGAGAGAGAGAGAGAGAGAGAGAGAGAGAGAGAGAAAAGGAGAGAGATGCAGAGGCAGAGAGAGACAGAGACAGAGGCCAAGAGAGAGAGAGAGAGAGAGAGAGACTCTGCTGAATGACTCACTCCACTCGGCAAGTATGAAATGACGTGCTGAATATTTCACTAGAATCTGATGAGCTCACCGAACTGCCCCACGATACTTCGATGAGCGACTGATGAATGAAAATGAGAGGAGGGCAGAGGTGCGCTACCTATAGTGAACATGACGGTGTCCGCGAGCTGAACGTTGTTGATGTTAATGCGAGGAATCAGGCCGATGAGCCCGGGTATCACGTCAGAGTAGTTGACGTCGATCGTCTCCGCGATGGACTGGAACCCGTACAGCAGTGCTTCAGTGTGCTGGATGGGTGGACAGACAGACAGACAGACATCAAACTACGCCTCTGTATTTATGCTTCAGTATCGCTTTTCCTCAGGCGCAGTAAAGCTAGGTTATTACAATACAACAGCCTTACTGTGACGTACAGTATTGCACTCAAATTCATATTCAGTATGAATCTGCCTAGTCAGTTCATTATCATTACCACCGTTGCTCAGCCTGATAAACTCGGCAGATGTGTACAGGTCTGAGGGTTCACCCGTGCCGGCTGGGTCACTGACCTGCCAGGACATGGGCTGCTCGGTGTTGGTCAGCAGCCTCCCCAGCTTGTCGTACAGGTTGCTGAGGAGCTCGGCTCCCAGCGTCTCATACACGTACATCAGGGTGTCGGAGATGTCCACCCTGCAACACACACACAGTCCCATAATGCTGCAAATACAGCTGTGGCTCAATCAAATTTAAACTTGTACATTAATTACCTGTCCCCAGTTCGTTCAATTACCCTCTCATAGAGACAATGCTAATCCCTTTGCTCTACCTGACCTCACTTTGTGCACAGACCAGACCACACAAATACGTATTTGTTTTGGATTCAAATACTTTTCTGTGCTCTATTGATCTTGCCTGGTGTAACTGAGCCTACCAATATGACCAGAAGGTGGGGTTTGCACTTTTCGAGAGTATTTCATTGGTTCCAATACACCAGACAAGATCAGTAGAAAGCGTAGAAAAGTATTTGAATACAAAACAAATACATATCTTACCCAGGTCTGGTACAGACACATAGTGACAGACACACGCAAACTGGGTCCAAACCTGTAGATCCTGAACTGCTCCTTCTCATCGGAGGACCAGGAGGCGTACTCCTCGTCAGTGGGGAACTGGGCCTTGTGCAGCAGGACGTCCACCAGCTGGAAGTACACGGGCCTGTACACCTGCAGGTACACCGCCCGCTTCTCCGCCTCGAACGACATGATGTCATCCTGAAATACAGGGGCCAAACGGTCAGGGGAACATTCGGACATAAGCACCCAGAACGCGACTCTGAAATTAGTTACGCATGGGATAAAATGGGCCAGTTTGCATTGAATCAGGACCAGTAAAAGGAGTGCATGTTAAAGCTGCAAGACAGCAGCATACGTCCGAGTGTCAAAACCATCCACAGAACTGTAGAGACACTAATGTAGGGTGGGGCCAGGAAGAAAATGCGATAAAAAAAACCCAGATGGCTTGAATGTCTGTATTCAAGGGCATCTAGATTTAGGCCTGTATTCAATGAACATTTTTCTTTAACTTTGACCTGCAAGTAAATGCAAGCATCAGTTTTCTCTTCACAAACTCCATTTGATTCCTTTTAGCGGTTACCTAGAAGAAGCAAATGGAGGCTCTCGATGCTACAGGGGCATGGAGTGCCGGCTCAGCTGGAATTAAGCCTTCAGAGCCCACCATGCAAGCTGGAAACACTTTGGAATATGACTTTAATTATAGGTAACTGAATTATGTAGCTGGCATAAATCCACATTCAAACCCATTACCTTCATAGCCAGTAACAGTCGCTGGGGGTTGGGGGGGGGGGGGGGGGGGGGGGGGTTGGGTGTAGAGTGACTGCTTAATTGCAGACCGAGGAAGGTTGTCAGCCTCTGTTGCTTGGCGCCCATCCAGACGGTTAGTACCCATTCCGACGGATGGCACACAAGGCGACCGTCTTTGTCACCTATACTAAGGACCGGCTCTGGATAACCGTCTGCACCCGTTTTTGTCTAACAGCAATTGGATGTATTTCTATTTTAATGACAGTGATTATTTATTAAATAAATTATCAACTAGCTAACATTACTTATATTTTTAACAATCTTGTACGTCAACGCATTTTTGGCGGGTGTTCTATCGCAAATATATTCTGCTTGGTTCAGACTGGTAGCGCTGTGGGCTGCCGTGATTCATCTGCACATTCGCCCGACTCAGCACGTTGCAGGGTTTCGCGAGGAGTAGGTAGTTTCATTCTACATCACAGGGAAGCGGTCAAGTCGAAGACCTTTCAATCTAGAGAGTAGAGTGACAGAGAAGAGACACGGTGCCTATCTTTTTAATACCACAATACTTCTACGACAAACGGATTTTTTAAATTCTGAAAAGCCGTCATATTCCATCCCCCCGGCCGAAACCGTAGATTTAAAAAACGGGTTGTCCGTCCCTTTCATCGCTCTGCTTCGCGACGGCACAGATCTTCCGGCACAAAACCGTAACCGAGCTTCCGGCCACACGGAGTTCTGTACCGAGAGATAAGCATACATTATCTCTCACGCGCTCATTCAATTCTGCTCGTCTCAGGAAGCGGCCACTTAATAGCTTTGCATTCCATTATACATACGCACAAACGTAGCTATCCGCTGCTTTTAAAATCCTATTAGTGGACTAACGAAAAAATAACGGAATCAGAAAAAGAGTAGAGGAATTAAGAGAACGAAATTGGAGGGTGCGGATTTTATTTGAATCTGTATTATCTGCACTCGTGTTTGAGCTTCGCTTGTCACTTCTAAATGGATGGTTTTTGGGTAGCAATGCTCTCAGGTCCCGGAAGCCACTCTGCCGAATGCTGCAGACCAGTCAGTGTGCGGTGACTCAGGAGGCAGTATTGATCGAGGGCTTAGAATTACAGTGATGCTGACAGAGGGATGGGCTGCTTTGTGTGTACTTTGCCCAGACTGCATCCACTACCCATTACACCCTCACTTAGGAAATGGATTCCTGGAGAAACCGGGTGCTCTCTGGAGAGAAAAAGAGCTTGAAACTCGAGGAGACCCTTGATCCCAAAAACACGATATCTTTAAATAAAAACATATGGATATGGACTCGCACTACCATGTATGCTTATAAAAATCTGTGTTCAATTCAGGATACGATACAGCAACTAATTATTTTAACATTGACTCAGTGACATAAATAATATGACCTAATCCGTGTGACAGCTGTAAAGCTGATGTCACTTCCAGAATAAGGCAGTGGACTTCACTTCTAGAGTAAAGACGTAAATAACAGGAATATAAATTGGTAACAAGCATTCTCATACTGATTAGCCAACAATAAAAGTTCAGTTCAGTTTTTCAAACATAACTGATTTTTTTTTTTTAAACTCACTCAATCTGGTCTTTGTTATACTACTGTACCATATACTTAAAAGCTTCTGTCACCCCCAAGTCTCACTAAAAAATAACAAAACAATGGCGCTATTAGCCCTGAAGTAATCTGTGCTCACTCTGAGTGCGGTTCTCCTGTCTGAACAGGTAATGCCGTCCTCAAAAAACAGGTAGGTTCCCAAGTAAACACTTAGTGGCATGACCAATTTCACAGATGAGATCAGACAAGATGGCCAATTTAAAGCAGGTTATCTAAATATCTCTCGCAGGAGAGAGGGGTCAGTGCAGTGGCATGGCTCCACTGATTACCGTGCTTCAAAGACCGCATTTAGAAAATGTAAATCTCCAGCCATGAAAAATTTCACATCCAAACAGAAAGCACTCATGGGGAACTGTGGGCGGCTAGAATGAGAATTTAGCTTTGGAAGCCTCGAATGAAAACAATTGTATTACAAGGTATTTTTTCCAGTGTTATTTATCACCCGCTTATTATGGACTATAGTGCTTTCAGGTATATCTCTGATCCCAACAGGATTAGAGGCGTGTTGGATACATTAGAAGCTGCGTAATCGGCTTGCTTCCGTGAAAAATAAGCATGGCAACCAAAGCAGTACGGAGAACATTTCAATTGTTTTGAAATGCTAGCTGACAGTAATCAAACATAAATCATAAAAATACAATGTTCTAAATTGAAATTCTCTTTTTAACATCCTCAGTGCACATGAGTTTTTTGCTTAGTCTGCAAACGGTTAGTCATGTTCTGAAACACCTCTACAACAGCAGAGACATTTTATGGCAAATCATGACTTATTATGTGGGCCATGTAAAGATGTGGGTCCAGTGAATTTTGAAGTACCATACAGTAATTATTAAGAAATGTGACTCAATGCAATTGTGCAGACATTGTTATTTAGGCTGTTATTTGATAGTAAGGATCAATATAAAGATTTCACATACAGGCAGGAAGAAAAGATCATGTCTCCTCAACTGAAAAAGGACACCGCAGCGCAGTTTTTGAAAAATGTGAAAAATATACATCTTACGAGAACAGGTCTATTGTTGTAGCCCTACTGGAAAAAAAAAATTCATCCAGAGAGAGATATTCGCAGACATTCAATCTCTCAGCTGGTGGGGTCTGTGTTTCCGGGGAAGGTTTACCTGCAGGGTGTACCAAAAGGTGAGCGTGAGAGAGCTGGTGGTTTCGTTGACAGGGTAGTGCCCAGGAATGCCCGTGCAGAACATGATCATGTTCACCAGGGCCAGGAACCCCTGCCAGTGCTCCACCTGCTCCAGGAGGGCCCTACAGCACAGTGGGGTGAAAGAAAGAAAAAAAAAACTTAAAAACGGTTCTCACAGGTTAAACGCAAAAAAAAACAGTGAGACAGACAATAGCTAAACAGTTCGGCCGTAAGCGCATACGGCCGCGATAAATGCGACGGTCGCACCTGGAGTGGTTCTCCCCCAGCGCCACGGCGATCCGGCAGATTCCGTGCGACGTCTCCATATCTCCGTTCTGCACGGCCTCCCTCAGCTGCTCCTGCAGCTGCAGCACTTGCGGAACCAGCTTCAGCAGCGTGTTGACGTACCTGCGCGACGCACAAACGGCACACGGATGAATTCGGTCGCCGCAAACACACACACACTTGTGCCTGTCACTATTCCGGCGTTCCCCAAGGCATGGTTGTCGGTCCGTTGTTGGTTTTCTCTCTGCATTAGTTTCAGAGGTCATGGGTCTGTCAGTTCCCTCCATCACGTTTATGAAATCCTACCATAGCTACACCAAGTATAACACTGTCTCCATACCTTCCACCCTTCTGCAATACCATCCGCTTTCTTCTTTGAACTAAATTCGCCACTTTCCTTGCACTCTTTTTTCATCTTACTCCTTCACTCGGCTCCCACTATCAGCTCAATATTCTATCAATTGTCTTTGTTTCTGTCTTCCTGCAGCCTCAGCTGTTCCTCCACAGTCTAATACATCACAGCCGCTCTCAGCCTAAGGACTCCTTCTTCTACAGACATCCACCCTTTCATCCCCTTGCCTCAAGTGCTACATCTTTTATTCCATCTTAATTTTATTCTGTCTGAATAATGACCTCTACTCAGATGAGAAATGAGGAGGACCCTCTACAGAAATCCAGAAGCTGAAAAGCTGACCAAAAGCTGAATAAACCCCAAACCTGCTAGTCCTCGTAATACCGACAAACTCTCCAGGAGTCTTTACATCTATAAGGACTACCTTTCCTCAAACTGCTCAACAGTTTGTGTCATGAGAACCACAATTAATCAGATGTTATGGTTTTGATCATCACATGGAGCAGTTTCACATTCATTTAAAAAAATTTTTTATGAAATACTTTTTACGAGACACAACGTAACCTACAACTGGTGACACATTGCAGGCTGAGGGCATGCTCGACGTTAAAGCAATGCTCCATTCATCACCGCAATGTCAAAGGGACACATCGTGAATAATAACACTCATTCCGACACTGATACAACGAGGCTGAGATGACATTAGACTACGACAATGGCTAGAATTCTCCTTTCTGTGGGTGCATGACCTGCATTACCAAAGCTTCCTATTAAAAATGAATGAGGTTCCTGAGTGCAGCAATAGCCACAGCATCTCTCGCACACTGTGCAGAGACAGCTAATTGGGAAAACCTACACGCTTGCGAGGCGGAGATGACTAAGTAAACTGGAGATGATGAAATAACAGAGGTGCATGCTGGAGAAAAAAGGGGTGTGCCAAGAATATTTTGGGATTTACATGCCGCTCTGAGCACGGCGGGGGGGGGGGGGGGGGGGGGGGCAGCCGTGTACCGCGAATATAAAGATCAACATCCGCCCATTTCCCAGAAACACAGCTTGTCTGCTTCAGACAAACAGCTCCCCGCTTCCCCCTTCCCCCACCCTGCAATTACGCCGAGACACTGGGAGGCAGACGAAAGGGGTTGCCAGGCAACAAGATGCAATTGGTCCAATTGCATCCTTGCAAATGACTTGATTGTAATGTATTTAAACAGCAGGAGTGAGAGAGAACGAGGTGGGTAAAGGGAAGCCGGGTAAGCTAAAGAGGCAGGAGGAAGACAGAAGTGGAAAGAAAGGACAAAATAAAGAGACTTCAAAATCCACTCGAAACATTTTCTGCACGAGAAAACTAAGACTAATTCCTCGGGGAGCTGAAAAATTGATGACCTCCCCCCGACCCCAACCCCCACTACCGCCAAGTCCGCCCTGGGTTTCCAATACCGCGCGGCGCATTACTTCTGCGCCGCTTCGAGAGCCCGCCGCGGCTAGCGCAGAGAAAGGCGCTCGGCCCGGGATCGATCGGTGCCGTCATCCAGTTCCCGGTCGCCCTTGGAAACCGCGCGTCACGGGAACGGAGGACCGCCGCCGGCCGCGCCCCGACACTCTCACCCCGTCTGCTCCGTCGAGACCGCCGATCGCCGCTGCCGCCGTTCCCGCGCATCTGTGTTTCAGGGCCCCTGTCCCGCGATACGGACCGCGCGCCCGCGGACTCTGCCTCCCCGGGCGGAGAGGGACGGCGGAGCGCCGCAGGAAGATGCCGGGGGAAACACGAGCCAGAGCCCAGATGTGATGCCCCTCACTCATGTCACAGCTGCAGTGATGTCACCGCAAACCATCCTCCCCTAATTTACACACCATCTGAGTCATAATTACACAGAGCGCAGAGAACACGCAGCTGCATTAGGCCCAATATTCATTTATGGTCACCGGGGAAAATATCACTAATCCTTATACATTATTTATGGGTATTACTTATTAATTAATTTGGCAGACATCTTTCCAAAGCAACAGTTCAGTGCTTTATCCATTAATGCTTCAATCAACCCAATCTTTGGGTACATGCACAGAGATGCGGACATTCTGTGTACGTTCTCCCTCGTTACATATCTCTCTCTCTCCCTCTCTCTCTCACTCCGTCTCCCTCTCTCTCTCCCTCTCCCTCTCTCCCCAGCAGAGGGGGAGGGGGAGATAAGCGCTCATCACGTCTGTACCAACCAGAGCGTAAGACATCGTTCCCTTCTACTGTCGCCATGGAAACGCCAGCCAGCCTTGAAATGCCCCCCCCCACTCCCCCCACCCCTCCCCTCCCCTCCTGGCCATCATTGCTCCCTCCATCCCTTTCTCTTGCCCCCCGGTCCACACCCTTGTTTCAGTCTCCTGTGGTCTATCTTTCCCCTACATCACACTTTCTGCCTCACTCTTCCAGCCTCTTATCTCAATCACACCTCTCTCTCGAACCGCCCTGTCGCCTCTCTCTCTCTCTCCCTCCCTCCCTCGAGTCCTCTCCTTTTTGCTCACCCTTGCTCTCAGCAGCTCAAGGTGAGAATATGTGTCACCTTGGCTGTTTCTCTCAGGTTCTTATGGTGATGCTTGCATCTGTCAATGACGGAAACACCTATCCAGCCAAATCACATGCAATTTAATCTGTATAAAAATGTCTCGCTGACTTAACCTGTGTAACACTGTTTCCATGACTTCTCCCTGTAAAAACCGTCAGTCTGTCTGCCGCTGCTTCTGTTTTTTCATTCTTTGGCACTGTCAAGTGATCTTTAGTTTTGCTATTCCACCAAACGACGGATTCTGCGAGGTGTTTTCGGGCACAATTACATCACAAAGAGGGGCGCGCTAAATCTGGGGCGGGTAAGCCTCACCTCTGGGAGTCGGGCTGGGAGATGGCGTTGACGATGGCCTCCACGGCGGTGTCGAAGAGCTCGGGGTCGGCCAGCGCGGCGAAGCTGTCCTCCACCAGGCCCTCGCTCTCGTTCAGGGGCACGTCCAGCAGCACCCAGCTGGAGAGGCACTTGAGCACGCGGGCCTTCACCAGGCCGGGGGAGTCGGCCTGCCGCAGGAGCTGCTGGAGCAGGGGGTAGACGGAGGCCCACTCCCGGCCCAGGGCCCCCCGCACCTGGCCCTTGCGGTACTGGGGCAGCCGGCTGGTCTGGAACTCCTCGGGCAGCACGGTGAGCAGCTCCAGGAGCGCCAGGCAGCGGGCGCGCCCGTCCACCCCGCCGCCCTCCTCCTGGAACATGCGCACCATCTCCGTGACCGCGCCCGGCCACGCCTCCGGCATCATGTTGAGCGCCAGCGAGGCCAGCGCCACGCACAGCCGGGTCAGCACCATCTTGGAGCCCGAGGCGAAGCGGGCGATCTGCGAGAAGAGCTGGGTCTTCAGCGAGTCGTACTGCTCGGCCGGGATGTCCCCCCAGTAGCGCGAGATCTTGGTGTGGAGGGCGCTCGCCCCGAAGTACTGGATCTCCGGGACCTTTCCCGAGCAAGGAAGCACAACAGCGACGGTCAGGTCATCGTTCGCCCCCCCCCCCAAGGCTCCCTTTTTTTCGACGGTTTAAATCGCTGCCGTCTAACACCGCGAAACCGCTTTCCGTTCGAATGTAAATTGTACCGCCTGACCCTGGCAATTTGCGCAAGGGAATCAACATTCGGCTGGCAGAACAATACTACTTCACCCTCCGTTTCAAGTGCAACCTTTCTCAACGAGCTCACACTTTATGACTTCCAATTCCCCTTTATATCTCCACAAACATTCGGAGAATGACTGTGCATTCTGCTGAGATATTTAGGCTGTTGCACGGAGGCGAGTGCGAAACTGAGATGGGGAAGGAAGGGGTTTTCTCACCTTGTCCGGGCTGAGCAGAGCCCAGCAGAACTGCCAGGCCTGTGGGGACACCTGGGCTTGCATGAGCCACTTCTGGGCCAGGTTCTTATTGTCAATGTTGGGGTCATAATACAGCTGGTGAAGAGCCTGCAAAGAAGTGGGGAGAGAAAAGGTTCAATCAATCAATCAATCAAATAAATCAAACAAATCATAACCCTGGCCTAAACCCCAACAGGAGCAAGCCTAAAGCAACAGTGGCAAGGAAGAACTCCCGGTGGCAGATGGGAAGAAACCTCGGAAAGGAACCAGGCTCAAGGGGGAAACCCATCCTCCTCTGGTGGGCTCAGGGTGCAGACAGTGACTCACTCATTTACAACATAATGAGAACAATGGGCAAGTGAGAGGGACAGTGCATCTAACAGTGCGAGTGTGGCCAAATCGTTACTATACATGCTAGGCTTCATTTAGCAAAACATTCTATGTCACGTCTATGACTTCCCCCTTCCCTCCCATCGGACTGAATTCAGTGCGTAAATGAAAACACACACATAAACAAACTTCCTGGAGATGGAGAATGAGAGTGGATGCAGACGCGAACAGGCAACAGAAAGGAGCATGGTGTGTGTGTGTGCGTGTGTGTGTTTGTGTGTGTTTGTGTGTGTGCGTGATAGAGAAAGAGAGGGTGAGAAAAGACAGCAGTTGCTCTTCTCCTAGAAAGAATCACCAAAACAAAAATAACACACGTTGCAGAGCCTTTGGACGAGCAGTTGTTATTTTCCCCATTACCGCAGAGGAATCACTATTTACGTGTAAACAGGGATGCAGACGGCTGTTTCGGGTGGGAAATCAAGCGCCTCTTTTCGTTATTTTCTCACGATCCCTGTTCAGCCCGGTGCTGATTTTGTGAGGCTCTGAGGACCTCGGCAGAGATCAGAGCAAAGAAACCGAACGGTGGACTCAGACCACAGCACACAGAGCTTCCATCTGCCCAGCCGTGTCAGAAGAGAGCTAACGAGAGTGTGTGTGTGTGTGTGTGTGTGTGTGTGTGTGCACGGCGATTGCAGCCAAGCAGACACTGCATTCTGTACTGTGCAGTGCAATTTCTCTCTATGTGGAATAAACCATACTGTTGCTACCTGGGATGTAAACGAATAATTCATGATCGATTACTCTTTGTTACACTCTCCGGTTGATCAAGCGTAAAGATGAAAAAGAATAATCGTATTTCGGGTCGCCTAATGTTTTCTCTTTCGGACAAAAACGTCATTTCTCTTTCAAAGAAAATGTTATGATTTTAATGTTCCACCAGATGGAACTCCACATTTTGAACTACTGAGATAGGCTTGGATATCTGTAGACCGATGGGTTCAGTCAGGGACACGTCACAGGCATGCAGGCTGAGCCAGTTAAGGGGAAAACACTCCCGCGTCCATCACGGTTCTGCATAGCGATCCACCGTAGATCAAGCTAGCTATCATCGCTATTATATTAGAATGTCAGCAAATGACAGCTAGCTCGCTCTCCGATGGGTCGCTATGCAGAACAGTGATAGATGAAGGATGACAGCAAATTACACTGAATCGCTGTTTCCCGAAGATCAGCAAAGGTATCTTCACAAAATAAACCGAATTGGACTCGAGTGCTGCCCTGATACGGTTATAGAGTGGACAAAGGAACCAACTCAGTGGCCCGAGGTATCATTCCCGAACATCTTCTATCTTAATGAACCCCCCGATAAGGAGCCACATCAACTACATTATGAGCCATGACCACAAACAGTATACTTAACGTTAGACAGCTGACCATAATCAAATGGTTTCACTTTGAACACTCGACTGCAGTCGCAAAGATTTTGCGGGCTAGCGCCATTAGCCGTTGCTAGCTACGGGCGTCTTGACAACAAATAAAACCTGCAAATCCGGGTTAAATCTGTTTGCGGTGCAGTAAGCAACACAGCAGCTTTTTGGCATCGTGAAATTGCAACGTTCTTAATACATTACTACATTTTGTCGCAATTTAAAGACCTATAACTGACTGCTGCATTGATTTCCCATGGAAACTCTGCCAAATTTTCCTCCTCAGGAGTTTCAAGTGCCTAGGCAAGCTGTTTGCCACTATGTTCTATTGGCCTCCCCTAGGCCTTGTCAATGCCCTGTGCCTGTCGGTGAGTTGAAATAATGACCTACAGTATCAGTGGGATCGTTACAATACGGTAACTGCACCAACGCATCTGTCATTAGTTAAAAGACACATGAAGACTATCTCCTTGAGCTACATTTATACTGTTTTAATAGACAAGTTAAGCGTAGCAGGCAAAAAGGAAGAGACGTAAAATTCTCCGAGCAGAGAGAGTTGCCTTTTCGCCTACATTTTACAGCTAAAATTTACATCTAAACAAATACTGTTCTATGCTTTCACATTGTAGAAGAAAGATTTTAATCTAATGGGTCTTGAATGTGTGTGAAAATAAACCCGTTCACAAAGCTTATCCTGGAGTCAGGAAAACTACTGCCTCTTGCGTCACACACACGTTTACTGGCGAATTATATAGGCTAGCTGATGGAATTTACATTATCGACTATCGATTATTCATTTGTTAACATTAAAGATTATCGATCAAAGCGAAATGACTGTAAATTTACGGCCCTGGGTCCTGCGGGGTGAACGACTGCATCCGCCAGCAGCAACGCAGACAGACAGCAAACAGGAAAATAAATGAAACAGCCAGCAGGAAGACTCCATCCAGGGTTTCTGGATGTGCATAAGCCAGGGCCCTTCCGCTAATACAAGCTTATTTGACTCTGCATCAGTCCTTCGCTCCTCAGGTCCGAGCCAAGGTCAGAAAGCCTGACCTTGAAACTCGGCAGGCATCTTAATGGACGCGACACGCCCAAAACAGCTGCCTGGCCACTCGACCTGTTCCGCCTGAAATCGCGTCATCACACGATGAACCAAAGCAGTTCACTGCGAGCTGCGGTTTTTCTTTATGGCTGTAAGAATATAGTTTCAAAATATAAAAAATACAACACACAATCATGCCATAAATCAAACTACACTCTACAGACAGAATTTAATTCTATGACAGATATAAAGCATATGAATACTTCCAAGTCTTACAGTACGTCTGAAACGGTGCTATGAGGACTTTTCATTATTATTTTTTTGCTACTGTGACATTAATCAAAACAAGAGTTCCAGGTGTGTGCAGAGGACTTAATGAAATTGCTCATCTTCATTTGCTTAACTGACTCACAGCTTCCCCAATTAAAACTGTGGCTGTGGATCACGGACAGGCTACTTCTTCCTAAACAGTGCCTGCCATTTACCGACCTCCCCACCTGCCTGGCTGGCTAGGCAGGCAATTACCAGAGCGTTATATATAAAAGATATCCACCGGACGTCAATCGCCGCTCGGTGACGCAAGCGGAGCCGAGAGCACGTGTCACAGCTGCATTCTTCACACGACCACTCAGGAACGTGGAGAGCTGCAGCCACAACCAACTGTGGCCAGCATATGTACTGGGAAAGACACGCTCGCATCAAACTAAACCGAAGCAGCCGACTAGCTCTTGTTTGTTCTTCAAGATCTGCATTCATTTCTTTTGGATTAGTTGGAAAGGTCGGAGCTTCTGTTTTTAGAATTAATCCGCTTGCAGGTATATGTGACTTAGACACAAGCTAATATGCCATTACACCGATATTAAATTTACAGAAATCACCTTGTGCTTTAGATGCCATTTCTTCCTCATCTTTATCATTAATAGGGTATATCAGCCTATACAAAACCCTCGGGCAACTTGTTTTGACGATGGCCGTGCCCATTGATTTATGTATTGAAAATACAGTATGTAAGACATGGCAGAGGAGAGTGGCAGACAGATATCAGTGTCTAAGGGCAACTGAGACCGTGTATGCAGGAAGGGTGAGCTAATGCAGGGGATATATATATATGGATATTGATTATAACTGTGTGTGTGTGTTTGTGTGTGCTGCCATGAACAACCGATTCCAATGATTCTAGGAGGATTTCGTATACAGTTGCATGGATAATGCATTTTCAAAGAGTAACATTTGTTAACAGATGCACAGAAATTCTCTAAAACCTGAAAGGCCACTAATTTAAGGAATAGGACAAGGTTTTAATACAATATCAAACTTGCGTTTGCATCATGTAAATGACAAAAATACATATAGTAACATTTATCCTTGCAAAGGGAGAATTCACAAAATACTGAAAACATCAAAAGCAGTAATTATCTTTCTGGGAAATAAAATTGTTAGGCCTACTTGTTAAAATTTTTGTTTTCAATTTCCAGTATATACAAATGCATACACAAACACATTTGAAACAAATAACAATTTTTTCCAGTACATTTTTATAAAGTTAATCTCATTTGAATCATCTACCACCTTCATATTCACATTTATGTTGTTGCCATAAAGTGTGTTATCTTTGCACTTATTTTCAAATGTTACATTTTAATATCGTTTTCCCACATTTGTGCAAACACAACACAGCTCATCATCAGTGTAACTTTACACAACCTTTTTTGCTAATCTCTACCAATGGTGCCCTGGGATCATTTTGGAGGTGACTGTATATGTATAAATTCTTTCTCTCTCTCTCTAACTGCTTTGTCATTTGAATTTGGCAGCATGAGGAGTCTGTCATGGCAGTGCTGCCTCTGTCTGGCTTGTTGCTCATTTTTGCAAGTGTTTATTTTTGATGCACAGCCATATGAAAATGCTAGCTCTGTAATAAAATATTTGCATTTCATTTCTGTCTCCTATTGTTTTTCACTGAAAGTGCAGAAGGGCCTTATTTTTTTCCTCGAGGCAGTTTGTAGAGGTGCTCAATCTGATTGGCTCACGCTGCACCATGCTGTTTTCTCAAAAAGGCGGTGCGTTTGTTTATCATTGCTTTTTATTTAACCAAAGCAAGCAACGAGTTAATAATATTTATCTATACATCATCAGCACACACACGTACACACACACAGCCTTTATATCACACCAGTGTATACAATATTTTTTGCAAAAGAAAACAAACAATGACCAAAGGAAAAGTAGATATGACATGCAGTGTATTGTGTTCAGAAACAGTATTAAAGCTGTAGCTCACATACGTGTATTTGTGACCCTGGCATACAGTCTGACTGTCTGTGTGGCCATCTGGAATACCTCTGGCTTTCTCTACCCTGTTTCTAATTCCCACGCTTCTGTGGACATAACCTTGTGAAACTGCAGGTTGTATGTAGTCCTTTACATGCATTCAAAACGGTATTATCCTCATTAGTTCTCCAAACAGTCTCTGGAGCAGCAGGTGGGAAAGCCTGAAAGCCTGAAAGACTAAAAACAAAAAAAAAATCAAGGCGGTTTTCCCTTGTTCACAGTGAGCATGACTCCACCAAGGCAGTTAGTTAATATTCTTTTACTTCCCATAAAAATGAATGATTCCGTATACAGTCTGCAAAAATACAAGACAGACATTTAGCCAAGACAGAGAAAAAGAACGGTCAGATTTCCACAGTTCTACCGCGACCAGTGCACGCGGTGTCTATGCCGTCCACAGCAGACACACGTGGGCGGGAACTCGCAAAATACAATTTTCAAAAAAAAAAATGGCAGCACAGAATGTGAGGATAAAGTTGACAGTGGCCGTGCTGGCCCAGAATGCAGCGTCTTTGGAACGCAGGACATTTCAAAATCTGCGTTTTACACAAATTCACTTGCAATTTCATTGGTCATAATTTTATTATGACACTTGTAACAGAAGCGGGATAAAATAGTGGCACTAGTGGAATGAAATGATACAAATAATGTTTTGGCATTCTGATCAAAAACAATTTCTTGCCACACAAGCTAATATGTCTCACAATGATCATCATCATTTGATTATTTAGCCCAAAGAAGCAGCTGTCATTTATAATTTCTTTGGACAGATTTAACGGGAATTGGAACTGAAAAACAGGATCAGTGCAAGCATTTACGGAATACAATCATCTAACTGTTTTAAAGTTCACTGTGTTAATACTGTTATGTATCATAATGAGAGCAATTCGTCTGTAATAATAAGAGCAAGCCAGCTAGAGCATGACATCCCGATTTTGACTTTTCATTAAAATTAGGCTAAGCTCGATCTCACCGTGCAACCAACGGCTGTTTAAATAGCCTGTGATCAATGAACAACACAAATGTCAGACACCAAAAAATGATTCAAAAGACAAACGACTCACAGACACACTCGTAATAATTTTGCTGTGGTTCAAGTCTTGGTCATGACGTGTTGTAATCTTTAAAAAAAAGACCCTGAAATACCAGTATTAATAGAACGATAATTAATATTTTTCTTAATTTTGGCTCTTTTTTTCTGCACAATAAAATTCAGAATCCTGTGTTAATGCAACCACTGGTAGAACTAAGCTGGAAATCGCTTAAAAACAAGAAATTGTGACTTAATGACTGCCTGGCAAAACAAGTTCCGTGACTGACAAGGTAGCCGACCAAGTGAAATATACCAGCGTTGTGCTTCTTTCTTCACAGAATGCACACTCCACTGTGCGTGAATGTTAGCCACAAGGCCCTGTCAGTTAGCTATACCACAGTCTACCACCACTAATCAATTATGCCATCTTATTATTTTTCATAGGCTATGCTTCCCAACATTTTGCCAAAATGAAAGGCTAATTGTTAATAGTTTTAACAACGAATCACATGGCTACAATTTACATTTCAAGATTACACAAAAAGAATCCTTTGTTTCATATTGCAGAATTTGCCGTCCTGGAAACAACTACGAGGTTTTAGCCAACACTACGACCTTTGCATCTCAAACTGACGTTAAGGATAAAATTACGAATTCAGCTGTCAGTTCATATTTTTTGCCTTCAGATTTGGTTGGTTAGATTTGCTGGAAGGTACGATCCATTCTAAGCCGTCTGCATATCATTCAATTAAAAAAACATGGAATAATTCATTGACCAAGTACTAATTCATTTTACTTTGCAGAAAATCAATTTGCCTGTATACCTTCCTGTTAAATTTCAGCATAAGGCATCAATGTATTTTACAATGTTGTTTGAACAGTCCATTTCAGAATAGTGCAATGGACCGTGCGATGCACATTTTCAAGGGTGTATGCCTTGACGGCAAATTTAAATCAATGCATCGTACCTAAATGTTATTCATATTTAATAGCCTATGGAAACTGTGATCAGCAGGTTTTACATTTCGAGAGGCAAGGCCCTTTTCTGTTCACTGATCCCACAGATCCAATCATTTCCTTTTATTTAACAAACAGCCCCTATCAACTGCTCTGGGATTAGCACCAGTGCTGAGGAACAGCCCATCTTATCTCTCCTCCTCTCTCCCTGCATCAGTGCCTCCTCAGAAAGGTGAAAAAAAAAAAAAAACACCCACAGCCCCGTCTACATGCACAGCCACACCTCGAAACGTGAAACCATCTCCCATCCGCACCCTCCTCTGGGCAAAGCCTTGCATCACTGAGCCTACTCTGGAAAAGGGCCATTTTCCAGCTGCACTGTGTTTACGGCGGCAAAGAAAACTCAAGCCTTCACATGTGCAGCATTTTCTCACAACCCTCACCGGGCCCCGTGTGCGATGCTCATAGCAGGCAAGGTAACGTCATTAGCTAATGTATTCCTCTCTAACCTTTTACATCAATGGCTATGTCATCCGATGAAGCCACTGAATTTGCAGCATACATGGTGCATGAATTGCAACTGCAGGACTTAATACAGCAGTCATTGGTGAAGAACTTAAATTAAAATTGAACAACGTCTCGCGTTTTATCACATGCAGCCACATGAAAACGGTGTACCCTTACGATCACAATCCACTAGCCTAAACGGCCCCAAATCAATATTTTTCAATATTAATCTGTATATTAATGAGCATTTGGTTAGTTCTGAAAGTAACAGAAAACCCCTCAGGATATATGCAAATAGAGGGTGCAACATGTACTGTTCCAAACTCGTTCACTTCTCAGCAACCCAGCAGGGCTCAGGAGAGCAGTGGAGTCTGCCGATGAACAAAGCAACAATTATGCAAAACACAACGAAAAATGAGACGGCAAAGCCGAAACAAGAGGTGCTATTATTCCATCAGGACTTATTCCAGCCCCTGATACAGCTGCTGCAGGAAGGGGAAGAGCACTTTCTCTCCCTCTCTCCCTCTCTCCTTACGCGCGGTCGCTGCCGACAGCTCCACCCGTAAGCGCTGCTTGCGTACAGCCGCCAAGAATCCGGCTCCCACGCGGTACACCACACCGCTCCTCGGTAAGGTCTAAATCGCCGCCGTGTCCTTACACCTCAGTCATGCCTCCATTTGAGCCCCTGTTGTGTAGTCCCCCCCCCCACCCCACCCCACCCCACCCCCAACCGAAAGGTCTTTATCATGATGTCACAGCCCCCATCTGGACAGGGCAGGGGAGAGACGCATTTAGCACGGCGAGCTCTCTTAAAAAATGGCAGCCAGAGAAAGAACCCTGACGTTAAAGCCGCGTTCACCTCGATTGAGCAATCAATTCATCATAAGGTCAAGGTTCGAAAAAGGTGCTCTTTCATCATAGAACATAATAACATGGATGGAATTAAATCTTAGTTATTCAATGAACAGTTGACTGAATTAAGCAGTTGTACATGAAACTAGACTAGGCTTGTATAAAGCTAGAGAGCTCCCCTAGTCTTAACAAACTAAGATCAAACTCTGCAGCCTGAAGGTAAAACGTCATAGTGCTTAGACACCATGCTTTTGAGCTTGCTCATGGGAGGCTGATTTATGCACAACAAAATGCCCATAAGAAGCCAATTAAAATCATTTATGTGTCAGCTCTGTATCAGTGGAGGTGCAAAGGCTAAGGAGCTATATTAGAATATGGTTCATTTCAAAGACACAAATTTCTGGCTGCGAATCTGATGGGTCATAATAATAAGAGCATGTTTCTGAAGTCTCCTCTCTGTCTCTCTCCCTTGTCCATTCCCTCATTCTCTCTGTCACTGTGTCTGGCTTCTAAACAGTCTTTGTCACAAGAAGGCAGGAGACACGCCCGCCTCCTGCATCGACCATAACAATTCTCAATATCCTGTTGTGCTCAACACTGAGACTCACACAGCACACTCAAAAAGGGGCATTGTACTGCTGGAATGGAAGCAGGGATGGACACCCTCTTCTGCTCTCGCTCTCCCTCTCTTTCTCGCTCGCCCTCGCTCATCACCCACCCACCCACACACTCACTCACTCACTCACCCACTCACTCACTCACTCACTCGCTCACCCGCTCGCTCGCTCGCTCACTCGCTCACTCACTCACTCACTCACTCACTCACTCACACTCTCTCGCCCGCCCGCCCGCCCACCCACCCACACTCACTCACTCACTCACTCACTCACTCACTCACTCACTCACTCACTCACTCACTCACTCACTCACTCACTCACTCACTCACTCACTCACTCACTCACTCACTCACTCACTCACTCACTCACTCACTCACTCACTCACTCACTCACTCACTCACTCACTCTCACTCTCACTCTCTCACCCACCCACCCACCCACACTCTGCAATATTCACTTCAGGACATGACTGAGCCTGCCTGCCTCTCCACCATTCATCATTCCCTTACACAGCAGGCAGTAATGTATCACTGCATTGAAGAGGAGTGGCTCTGCCCATGGGTTTTACATTCAGTGTGTAACCCTGCCATAGCCTAACCAAACTGCTTACATCAGGCTTCTCCAAGTAAGACCTTGATTGTGCACTGAAACTGACTGGAGTTTGAATCATGAAATAATGCTGTAAGATGCTGAGGACAAAGATGCCTACTTAAACAATCAGTAAATAACCAAAATGGTAGACGAGAATGCAAAATTACACCAAGGACAATGACACAATACAAACTCACAAGTCACTGAAAAGCTTCTCGCCTTGTTTGGATACCTATCCCTTCTCCCTCATCAACTCTCCCCCTTTCCCTTTAATTCCCCCTTCCCTCTCTCTCCCTCTCCTGTCATCCATGTTCTTTCAGGAAAAGCCACCTCTACCATCCTAATTTCCTGTCTCTCTCCCGGCTGGACGTGACGGTGACTGTCGCATCTGCCCCTCCCTTCGGCGCGGTGGCAGTGGCGTGTCTCTCCTCCGCCCCTGTCGCCCTCCTCCATCACACCAGCGCAGCTCCGCTGCAGCGCCTTCACACACCTGCCCCTCCGCAGGGCCCCGGAGAGCCAGGCTACCGTGGCAACAGCAGAGCACCTCCACGCCCTGGCAACACACAGCTTTACCAACAGCACAGCACCGCACAGTGATATCACTCAGTGCTAAACAGCGCGACACTTAACTAAAGTAACATCAGGCACGGGCACACACACAAGGTGGACACATACCACTGCACACATAACTCACTGCAAACACGCATACAGACACACACGGGTTTACAGTATTGTGCACACACGCACGTACACGCATCTTCCTGCATGCAGATGGGCACAAGCACACCTTTGCACATGATTGGGATAGACATAACATCCCTCCAGCAGCCCAATGTGATTGCATTCATTTGTACAACTCAAGCACATCAACGATAAAGGACAAATGATAACAGCAGAAAACAAAACATTTGATGGTGGCCTGGAGCTGGTAGGGACTATTACCATTTCTGACACCGCACAAATACAGTTAGTGCCGTGACACACCCACACTGAACACATCAAAGCAGTCTACCACTCCACCCCCGCCCAAAAACTGAATCTTTAATGATAACCACATATTTAATCAGACTATCAATAGAATGTCAAGTCCCTAAGAATATTCCTTGTTTAGCACATAGCCTACAAATTCCCCTAAAATGCAAAAAAAATAAAATAAATAATAATACTTTTAGGTTATTCCAGACTGATAAACTAAGATCTTGAACTTCACTTGGACAAAGGAAAGGATAAATGTGCAATGTACAGCACCACATTTATGTCTAAAGACAATTCACAAATAGCCCAATAGACTTTCCATCTGTTGACATGCAGGCAACTTGCAGTGCTATTTAACTCTTATCAGTTAAAGAAATGGCCCCTTTTATTCAAAACAGCTCATTTACTCCCACCGCTCCTCTAAAGGAGGTCTCAGCTACAAACGCAAGCGCCGACAACACTGCCAATCCAAGACACGGAGAGAAGCCCTTGGCGTGTAACGGAGGTGACCCGAGGAGTCCAGTCCCTACGCCGCCATCGTATTTCGGTGCGAGGGGCGCGAGCGGCATTTCGGAGACGATAGGAGACAGGAGGGGCGCGAGCAGAGTCATGCTGCAGCTGGCTCGGGCGGCAGACGTCACTGCGACCGCTAGGGCTCCGGTGCATTTCGCACTCCCCCCTGCCCTCCAGAGCAGGAAGGACAGCGGGCCGCCCGGACAGCCCGCGCACCTCGCCTTAACCGCAATCCTGAGACAGTCCTCCGGTAACCTCCACCAGGGCTAACCGGTCATTAAACGCTTCATTACTGTCCGACTGCGGGAGCCTTGCACCGTTTGCTTTAAAGCACTTGCGTGCCTGTTGGCACTACCAACAGCTGTCCAAACAAAACAAAGGATGATGCAAAAAAAAAAAAGGAATAATCAAAATTATGGAACCGTTTTTTTGCACTGTTAACTCAAACAAGACTCTCGTTCAGGAGGACACTGTGTACTGATGGCCCTCAATAGAAAATGGAGTACCACTCCCTTCAATCGTTCTTGATAAAACAGTATTATTAAGCTAAGAGGAGGATCAAAGCTATTCACACTGCTCCCCGTGTTGGGTACGCAATAATTAACTGATTAGAAGTCAAATATGATCAAGACTATTAAAATGGAACAAGATACAAGTGATAATGACTCATGTTACCAAAATCTTCAGCAGCAACAACTGACAGATATCACTGACAGTCTCTTAAAATACACACACAGGGCAAAATGTGAAATCACAGACCAGGAAAGGAAACTAAAGCAACATAAAAAGCACTAATGTCAATATGCAATATCATCTCAAAATTCAGCAATTTAGGCCACAAACCAATGCTGTCACTACTTTGCACAAAAAGGGCAAGTATATGTAAAATTTATTTCACCAAAAATGAATACACTGGCATTCCTGAAGATAGTCAATTGTTTAATTAAAACATTTAACATGTACAAATTGTATTAATGTCAACCCTGTGTCTCTGTTTTGATTAAACGTTTGCTGACGGGTGTGCCAAATTCAAAGGGTATCAACTAAATACTCTGATTGACTGGGTTAACTTAATAGAATAACATTTGTGACCATACAAACGGAGAAAGTGGTTGTTGGTGATATGGCTCGCGAATTATAAACCAAAAGTTACAAATAGGTAACAATCAGATATTGTCATACCTTATGCCATCCCTTGTATCAGTAAAACAGCATGGTAAGAATGAGTGTGCAAGAACTGCATAATGCCAGTGGCACCAACCCGTTCAAAACAAGCCACTTGTTTTAAGAACTCGTGACTGGTAGTAATTTTCTCTGATTAATCAATCTGACTATATTAGAGAGCTTGCTTACCTTTTCCACGTTTTCCACTGTGAAGTCCAGTGAGTCCGATGTCTGCGTTATCCTGCCCGGTGTTTCCATAGCGAGCGTGTTGTGACTGTCACTGAGCGACACAGCCACGAAGCTACCGAAGGGAACCTGTCAGAGATGTCTAATGATGCTTGGTCCGTCTTTCCGTTGGCTCCCCTCCCTTGTTCAATATGCACTTGCTTCCCAAGCAAGCTAGCTAGCTTGCTAGGTAGCTAGCCAGCGACGTGTTGAGCCAAAATGTATTTAGCTAGCCTGCTTGCTAACTATCGATCACAAAGACAACCCTGATACTGGTTTACTAGCTATCTACAGAGCTAGCCACAGACCCCAGACACTATATCCACACCCACATACATATGTTTATTTTTTTGGATTAGTATTAAAACAAGCTTACTGTAAACGCTCAATGTGTTTTCGTATAATATTCTGTGAGGGCTGTGACGATGATACTCCTGCCTCCCTTCCTTCACTGCAGCCTCTTGCTGGGAGTTGCAGTTATGCCGCTCGCGGTTCGTCCAATCACCGCCTGGCTCGTCTAGAGATACCACAGGACCGAGAAACTAAAGCAAACATATAAGGCTAACGCGAGTCAGGATTATATGCCTAAATTGCGATATCCGTTTTACTTGCTTAAACTCCCTTGACGTGGATTCACCAGATACATGTACCAAACATCTTGAAATATTTTCTGTATTACAATCGTAACGTGAGCGATTTCCCTTTCACGACCGGCGTTTCAGTGTATCAGGGGAGGGTCGCTAGCTAGTATGCTAGCCAAGCCAGCTACATCTGTGACAGCTCATGTAGGGGTCCTTGTACAAAATAAGTAAAATTGTAATTCAGTATATCTGAACATGATAATAATGTTTGTATTACAGCATGGTCTCCTGAAAATATTCATAAGGTATATGGCAATAGAACACTCAGATAACTAATTGTTACATATTATATATTTTACAACATGCCTTGCTTTGCTTTCGCAAAGAACACCCACCATTATAAAATGCGGTTCTATAAGTATAATGCATATTTTTCGCTTACTAAACAATTTAAATAGTATGACTTTTTTCGTAAATAACATTTTTAGTAAGGCCTGCTCATTGAAGCTATTTAGGGGACCATCGCTTTGCACTGTGGAACATGAAGTTTTTGGGGTTTTTTTGAGGGGAAAAATATCGAAAGTGTAAGAGCGGCTCCTCGTGGTAACAACGGAATTACATATCGGCTTGCTTCCTTTACCACGGTCTACAATATGTTCGCTATATAGATTATACCATCGGAGCAATTGCTATCACACAAATTTCATAGTTTCAGTTTCTAGAATGTTAAGCAAGGCTTCGGTTTGCATGTAGGCTTCTATCAAGCTAATATTTCACAGTAAGACCACTGGGGAAAAAACTATTATAATGGGCATGGTTTTGCTTTTTATATGGCCTATAAAAAAATGCCTAGAACCAAGGTTAATGTAACGTTAGTCGTGAAATGCTTTTAGGACTAAGCAGCCTAAAAACCTCTTTAAACTACCTGACTAGCGAAATTTACGGTTGACGTGACAACGGTAGTAGAATAGTCATGTTAGATTTGAAGTAAAAGTAGACTACATTTACCAACTAAAAAGCTGTCAGCAACCAAACTGTAGGCCGATCTGCCACACGACAATTGGAGTCGCGAACTGTCAAGCTGTACCGTCAGTCAAATTTTTTGACCTCTTTGGTTGATTTCGGAGAAATACATCCCTTTAAACTATTCAAAATAATAATTTAATAATAATAATTTAATATTCAAATAATCATTGGTCAATGTTCATAGAAGTACACTAGGCCTATTATTCATAATTATCACATCTGTGTAATCGCACAGATTATCTTGAATCGAAATGTTCTGGTGTTACATTGTAACGACTAACCTATATTTTCATTTTACGAATAGGAAAAAAACTAAAGAAGTGGATCGTAATAGCCAGGAAATTGCCGGGAAATTATTTTCAAGGCGTGTCGGTGACACACACATCGCAAACGTAATTCACTGTACAGAGTGAGCAGGCTGCGCCCTGCACCTCCTCCAGAACGCACAGATTGGGTGAAATGATAGGCAGCGGAGGAGAGGGGGTATAGACCAACAAGGAGCAGGGGAAGCAAAGCAGAACAGCTACTGATCGGCGAGCGTGGAGCGGAAAGGAGAAAGCGACTATGTCGTTATAATTAATGCAGCTATATGCTTCGAACATCGGGTTTGCAAGGGTTTATTCTGGTCCTTGATAATCGAGGCGCCCTCCCAGGCGCCGGGCGAAACACGTGGCACTTTGTATTCCCTCTGATTGAAGAGCTTTGCTTACAGGAACGTAGCTGGTAGCTGAGCACTCCGCTCGCCCCTGCCTTTATTTCTCGTCGTCCGAAGTTATTTATAGTTAGCTTTGAGAACCACTGACATCCAAGTAAAACGTCATCCTTCGCAGGAACAGAAGAGGGGAAAAGAAGGCATCAGTGACTGTTTTTCCTCATTAAACTTGGCAAGAAACGTTATGGGAATTATAACGAATTTAGCGCTGTGCGCACTGATGTTCTTGATATGCTCTTCTAACATCAGAGGTAAGGTTTTTTGCAACATGACATTAAGTTAAAATGTTTTGAACATGGGGTGAGAAGCTAGTTTTCACAAATTTGGGACTAGGGGTAACTTAGATGTAGTTTGCTGTTGAAAATGTTGGTAATATGCGCAATACTCGTAAAAGTTCTGAAAATTAATGGAAGAAAGTTTTGCTGCACGAAAGAATTAGACGTATTCTGTTTGTCATATGCTTATCACGTTTCACCATGTATTCTGAAAGTTGTAATTATGAAGTTATAAGGTATTAATGGCATCGATCTTTGCCTGCTGTATCCTGTGTGCGTGCGCGCCCGCGTGTAAATCCAGTACTGCAATGTAGGCTAAATCCGGTACAGACAGTGTTAATAACTGAAAATAAGTGTTACAAGCACGTGGAGCTAATTCATTTCCGCTCTGTGTACACTTATGATGTTCTATTGTATTAATT
This sequence comes from Anguilla anguilla, assembly GCF_013347855.1. NCBI lineage: Eukaryota > Metazoa > Chordata > Actinopteri > Anguilliformes > Anguillidae > Anguilla > Anguilla anguilla. Next base: position 59,551,439 of record NC_049204.1, on the reverse strand, counting down.
TCCAGCCAATCTATCTATCTGTCTATATATATGTATATATATATATATATATATATATATATATCTATCTATCTATCTATCTATCTATCTATCTATCTATATATATATATGTCTGCGTGTTTAATCCATTTTTATACAGTCTATGGTCTAATCATGCAATATACACAAAGGTACCACGCAGGTACATACACATTGACATGCAAATGTACACAGTAGATTTGCGCACCGTGGATTTAGGCATGAGGCAAACTATCGTATAATACAGAATTCATCTATGAAACATGCCCGAAGCAAGCTCGTCCATTCAATATAGGTTTGAAAATGACACTTTAATTTCACTGTGCCAATCATTTTTTAATGATGAATATCTATTGCCTAGGCCTCTCCACAAAAGCTCAATTGGCTCTTGTGTTATTTATTGTTGTGGCTCAAGTCTAATTGTAAGTACATATCATTAAGCTGTTGTAGAATGTGTAAGGTGTATAAATCAATTGTTGTTTACAGTACTTGAAAGAGCTGCTGTGTACATAAATGTACACCGTGCATTGCACAATAAAGAGGTTGGAATTCGCAGCTACTTTCTGCACCTTCCTATGCTGTATATCCTGTGTATGTGGTTTCTTTCTTCCTTCCTTTTGTTTTCTCATGATTGCAAATCTATGAAGAGCTCTCTGCAGTTCTTGTGAAACATGATTTCAGCATATTGGAAAAGGGAACTGACTAGGTCAGGTGTTACAGAGGCTGTTACCCCATCTACAGACTTCTTATCAATGCTTTAAAGTATTTTGAACAGTAATAGATTTACACAGCGTATAAATTCTACAGCAGCTGATAAAAGGATATGTGCTTAAAATTAGGCTTGAGCCACAAAAATCAATTTACACGAGCCAATTGTGCTTTTGTGGAGATGCCTGGGGCAATAAATGTTCATTCATCATTCAAAAATGATTGGTACGGTGAAATTAAAGTGTCATTTTCAAACCTATATTGAATGGACGAGCTTGCTTCAGGCAAGTTTCATAGATGAATTCTGTATTGTATAATAGCTTGCCTTAATGTCTAAATCTAAACAATATGACTACTTTGCTGGTCAAGGTTCTGTACTTACGCAGCATATTAATTGATAAATCAAAGTCGATAACCTGGTTGCAGAATGATCAGAGTTTAGAGCAATAACTCATAGCCACAGATACAAAGAGGATCGGTTTTCATGGATCAATCAGTTGTGGATTCTCCTGTGCCTGAACATTTTTGGCAGTCCTCAGTGGTTGTTTGAAAACATCAGTCAGATTGTTGACCTGATTTTAACATGTAAATTCTCTTTCTGGGAAGTGACTTGTTTGGAGATTAAGGAAGATAAGCACTCCAGGCACAGCCCTGGGAATTGTAATGATTGCCGTCTGAGCATTTTCCAGTTCTGCTGAAAAAAGGAGAGTAATTTAGTCATGGCAGTTATGTTTACCAGACAGCACGTGCACAGGTTTTTTCTAAGACCTGAATACTGAATAAAGCTATGACAGTAGAGGATGAATTAAAAATGAGAAATTTACAAAAAAAATATGGCAAGTTATAGGCTATACACCCTGTTCTCACTGTCTTTTTCTGAACTCTGAATACTCAAGCAAAATTAATCTCATGTATCGACTGATAGTGCTTATGATTCTCTTTTGTGGTGATGATCCCATAATGTTACATTGCAAATTTTGCTTTCTGACTTGTTTATGGTATGTGCTTAAGAGAAACTGCTTGGATATTCAAAGTAGGTCAATGCTTACTTCCTGTCCTCATGTCACAAAACTGCTAACAAAAGCCATTGATCTGCATGATGGCAGGTGAATATTGTCACTAATCTGGAAAGACAGGAGCACAATCATTTTCAAAAAGGGGACATTTTGAGAACCAGAGACAGTAGCTACACAAACTATGGTTTCACATGACATAAAGAAACAATAGTCTTTCTACAAATTACCTGTGCTAGATTTTCAGATTTATCATAAAACATTTGTTTTAATTGTACCTGGACACAAAGTTTTCTCTCCAGTTAAAGGGACTTGATAAAAATATTCATATTGAAATCACCTCTACCCTGGACTTTTCAGTTACAAACTAATATTAAATGTGGAAAATTCATGGCATGAGAATGAAATTTAAGAATAAAACAAATGGTTACACACGACATTGAAAATGTGTGGGCGAGACGAGACTATTGGTCATAACACTGAGACAGGGTGTCATTTTCCATTTGAAAAATTTGTATTCAGGACTGTAGAGAAATGTTGGTTTTACCCTTGAGCAAGTTAACCTGAATTGTTTCAGTAAGTATCAACAAGCGCATTTAGAATATGCTAGAAGTGAGCTGTGTTTGTTTCCCTAGGTTAGGGCATACTGTAAATATGAAAGTACAACAGGTGGACAAAAGCACAGTCATTTTGCTTTAAACTGTGTTGTAATCCGGTGAGAGCTCTGGACCACACCCTTTACCCCCTTTCTGTATTGTCTGCTTCTGAACAGTTAGGTCTCCCCTGAGGCGCAGTAATGTTCAGTCGACAGGTAAATCCATTGGGGGAGGGGAGGGGGGGGAATGGCATAAGAAGATGTCCGCCAGGGATCATAAGTCTGAGCTTATCAGATGTGAAGGTCCAGGTGGCCTTGTTTTTCTTTTCGAACGCTGCTGTGCTCACGCTTGCGTCACAGTGCTGCACGATGCACCGATGCAATCTGATAAGTAATAGGCTCTCCCCGCATCTCCATCTCCTACAGAATCTCGTTGCCCTTTTCTCTTCCTTTCTCACTTTGCTGAAACTGTCTTTGTTCTCTGCCCATCCCCCACTCTCACTTCCTTTTTTCTATGTTTTAGTTAGCGCACCTCTTCTTTCACATTTCGGCAAATCCCTCATTCTGTAATAATTAATTTCCCCCTCCCTTGATTGATTTGTCCACATGTTGTATTTCTCCAGTTCGTTTGCCCCCACACATCTATTTCCTATGACTACATCTAAACCTACAGCAGCGTCACCATTCTCTTCTGATTCAGCTTACTTCCTGTTGCTGTGAACACCAGACTCTCGTGGGTACAGCATCTTCTTTCCACCTGTAAACAATTGGTGTATTTGTTTGAAGAACCAGAAGTGTGCTATGACCAAATAATCAGTTCTGAAAACCACAGTGTAATCCTTTCTATATCAGTGATGAACAAATACAATCAATGCATGTTTTTGCTGAATGAACAATGTTGCTTTGCGAATTAATGTGCAACAGCAAGCATGTGGGACATCGACATGCAGCATACTGTACTATGTAATTATGTTATAGTGTATTTTTTAAATATAGATTTTTGAAATTAAGAATTATTTATTACCATAAATAATACCCAAGGAGCACATTTTATTATTCAGCAACCTTGTAATAATAAATTCCAATCATATCATATGACTGAAAACGAATGTCAGATCTTCTGCATTATAGCCATTATAGTTCAACATAATGTAGACCTGCGTTGATCTGGCCCTCAAGCCCAAATTCGTCTTGTTTTGACCAGTTAGTGCTACTGATGGGCCAGACTGTATTCACACCTGGCTCACAAGTGAAGGGTGGGGGGGGGCGGTGTAAACCAACAGTTCTCTGCCTTCGAGTAACACGGCCTTAAGGCATCCGTGCGTCAAATACTGCATGTTCTGTTTCAGTCAAAATTTAGTCAAATTTTCTTCATTATGTAGACTTAAATCATGGGCTGCAACGCTGTGACATTTCTATACGAGATGGAATTTGTGAATTCAGTAGCATACAGTGTCAGTTAAAGCTAGAGGAAGATTCAGAAGCAGAGCTTGGGTGCACAGGAACATCCATGCTTGGCTCAAGTGGCAGCGTGATAAAAACTCATTGAATGCCCGCTGAGCTCTATTACATACAGTATGCCGTTCAAATTGAAGCACGTTGCCTCTTAGGGTAACCACAATTCTGACTACAGTTCCAAAGAGGCAAACAAAACTGTCGATAAAAGCATGGTTGGTCGATGGACCAATGGATAACATCACCATTTTGTGAAAAATGTTGAACTATATTGCATGTCCTGTTGCTCCTGTAGCATGCCCATGTGCCCATTTATACTGCAGGGGTTCACATGACAGTTGGACTCTGGAGTCATTTCTGGAGACCGTCATGACCGCTAACCTTTAATAGATCATGTTACGGGGTCAGCGGTTAATGGGTGGAGTAGACACCACTGGCGTTCACCTGTGACACGTCGCAGACAGTATTTGAAGTCGTATGCTTTGCTCCAATTGGCCACTCCCCCCTCTTCCCAATCTCATTTGTGTAGGATCCCTTCAATGTAACATTTTTCCAACTCTGGTTCTAGAAGGCCAGCTGGCATGCTGGTGTTTGTTTCAGTTGCCTTAGTTTTAGTTTTCTGACAGCTGTATACAACAATGCTGGTTCGCTGCTGTACTTGAGTACAGTAAAATATTTAGTGCATCCTATCTTTAGGATACACTTGCAGTCTGTGGCAGTATCTGGTGCCGAAGTGTCAGATCATGACATGATTGAGCCAATTAAATAATTAAGATCATAAGTTGGCATAAAATCCTGAAATGGATGGAGCCTCGTTGTGTACCCCTGACATATACGACAAATACAGTCAAATGGCCTCTCTGATCTGTGGTCTATAATTATGTGCATCTGCCTTTTCCCAATCTTTCTGGTCCACTCCCACTGGAGTCTTTTCTTCTTGTCAACAGCACATAGCAAGGGTTTTTTTCCGCAGATACACATCCTTTAAGACCCATTGATCGTAGTTTCCGTTTCACTGTAGCCAGGGGAACTGGTTTCACTCCAGTGCTTCCTGTAGTTGTGTAGTTTCACAAGACATCACAAGATGTTTGTCTTCTGATTCTTGATCTTCCTGGTTCTCCTGTTCAATGCCCATCAGCTGGAACCTTCTGAGTGTGTACTGAAGACCAGGGAATCTTAAGCTTCTTAGCAATTCCTCACTGCGAATAACCGTCTTGTCACAATGTTTACCTGGCCCTGCACATCTAGGCTTAACATCTTCTACTTTGCCATATTTCTTGTGACTTTAGTACCTATTTTGCTTGCACTACAGGCTAAATGTATTAGGCTACCTGGGGTTTAAAAAAAAAAAAACTTGAGGTAGACGAGATTTCACTCAATTTAATTACCCCTGTACCCCCCTACAAACAGTAGGCCTTTTCATGCCCTTTCCCCCTTACTCCACTGTACCTGAGCTTTCATTAATAACACCCTGATTTGGGGGAAACAGAGACATTATTATTGCTAACTCTCCATCGTTTGCTATTTTATGGAGCTCCGCCACCATCCCGGATTTCTGTCTGCCCACTCTGAGTGGGATATTCCTTGAACAGACATGTTCAAAAGAGTAATTTTTACAGGCTCACCAGTAGAACTCCCTCCTTCAATACACAACTAGCAAAGCAGGAGGTTTTTTTATCGACTGAAATAGCACTGTACCGAGTATGAGGCAGCGAAACGACACAATGCAGTCTATCACACATCCGTGTTGTGAAAGGGGCTCCGGACCTCAGAGGAAGGCATGTTTTGAGGGCTCCAAGTTTTCATTTTTGTTCCAGTTTCAAAAACGTGCATCTGACTACATCACCTGTGTGTCTTACTGTCTGTTTCGAGACACATAATGAAATCGTAATTCATAGAGAAGTGGCTGGGGTTGCAGATACGTTTTTGGGGGAGAGCGCAGGGGAAGAGCCGTGAGCCGCCCTGTCCTGCCCTGCCTGCCCTGTCCTGCCCCAGCTGAAGAGCACTCATTGATACCCCGGTGTGTGCTATAACCAGCAGACCGTGTCTCCAGCACCCCTGACCCTGACACTGGCCTCTCTCCCTCTCACGTCTCCATACACATGGGCTGGGCAGGCTGCCAGGCCCCATAAATAACACCGCGGTTGTTTTCTTCCGTGTCTGTCGCTGAGCTGAGACTGGGCTCGCAGTGATGCTCCGCCCACCCCCCCCCCCCCCCCCCCCTCGTGTTTACAAAACATTCCCGCTTTTTTTCCCACGTGCTCTCCATGCCAAAAAATACCACCTCCCCGAAATGAACGATTCCTAGTGGAGCAGCAAGAACTATGTAGTTGCCATTAATGTTTTCCCATTATTTTTCATGATCAAATTAATAGTTACGATAGGGGACCCCATGGAGACATGGGTTTCCTAAATAAATATAGTATCACACATTGACTGAAATACAAACTTGTTTCAACATTATCATGTAGTTCTGAGATAAGTTAATAAATGATCAGTTCATTTGTTATGGATTATTTGTCACATGTATTTGTGTCTCCATAAAGCCCAAATTGAAGGCTTAATTTGCATTTTTCAGGTCAGAACATCACCATGCAACCCCACATCTCGGACCCAGCACTCAACTCGAGTGAAGTGCTCACAGCCGCCCCCAACCACACCTCGACGGTCCCTGCCTCCAGCAACTCCTCTCAACCGAACAGCACGCTGAGCACCCCTCTCCCACTCAGTCCCCCGACCAACAGCAGCAGCAGCAACAGTACTGTCAGGATCCCTCCTGTTAGCACCCCACAGACCACACCGGAGGACAACAAGGCCCTGCCTAATCAAACAGCCACCGAACTTCCAGGTAAGTGTGACCACTACTGCAGTGTTATGCAGAGTGTTGCAATTTTTTGGCTAATTTCGGATTGTACAGTACGTGTTTTGAGGGGGAAAATTATTCATCTTCAGCAGTGCCCTTCCTCCCAGAAACCACTTTGTGACGCTGGGTCTGGCTTATTCCTTTTTATATGCTCATTACAGGTGTACATCACAGGAATGCTTTCCTTCATGAATGTATTGTACTGTGTGCACCTCACTGAACACTCATTATGAGCATTTCAAGAGGTCCACAAGGAACATGTAGGACTGCGGTCAGCTTTATCGAGCATGTTGGTACTGGAATCTGGCACATGACTGACAGAACAGCCACAGGTCTGACTGCTTGTACCTGGTGTTCTCTTTCCCACTCTATGTACACACTGTCGACTAGGACGTGCAGGGTGCTTTTCATTGGGCAATGCTGCTAATTCCCGGCCCTTGCCAAAGTTAGCACTGTGAGCTATTTTAATAGCCACTTAATGTTTCTCAGCTTGCATTTCGAGGGTGAAAGCGCGAGCTCGGTTCGAGCGTTATGCAGTACTGTTGTCTGCCTGCTCATCAAGAGGATATCCCAACTATGGGCAGAGGACAATGTGCTGCAAGAATTGCTAAATATCCTGTTGTTTACAGCCAGAGAATCTCATTGAAGATCCACAATGTGTCCCAGCTTGTGTAGGCATTACTGAGGTGAGCGAAGAAGAGGGAAGCAAATAAGGACTGGATAAATACAGGTAGAGATTTAGCAAAAAAAAAAAAATGATAATGAAGTCACAGGAAGCAGACCAGGGAGAGAAACAGGGAGGAGGAGGCTGTGCAATTAAACGAGGTGTGAATTCTGACGAGGAAGTGCGAAGAGTCTGCTAACATTTGGTGAAGACACGTGCACATCTTTCACAGATATGTTTGTCAGAGCTGCAAAAACACCTACTGCTTCCTGTTCATGAGTGCCCCCCCCCCCCCCCCCCCCCCCATAACAACAGTGGTTCTTGTTCTCGCAAGAACCGCCACGCTCCTCCCTCCAACCCCCACCCTCGGCACTTGCTCATCAAGCCTATACGCAAACTCCCACAGGATGCTAAACCAGAAATATCAAATGACGCCAGTGAAACCCTCAAAATGGCTGCCGTGTACAGGTCTGTTTTGAATGTCCTCGGCGCAGCAGGGCTTGCGGATCTGTTTCACAGGCCGCCGTGTTCAAGCGCTCAGGGCTAACGGGAGTGAACTGGGATTGTTCCGACCAGTCTGTCGGTCCCGGAGAGTGGGAGCATGCTCTGCAGTGCCAGCAAGGGCTGGTTAATTGTGGTCCGGCAGCATTGTAATGCTTAGACTTCGGTGCTGGAGTTGCAGACAATGACTCAGACTCCAGTGGAGAAACCTGGTATAGCTCGCTCATTCGTTTTACGTGACATATTTAGTCAACAAGTACATCGGTGTTATTTTTAAGACACTTTCAAACTGAACATCTTTTCAAAATGTCAACAGTCTCGAGTGTCGTGTTGCCCTGAAAGTAAACCTTTGAGGTGCTTTCTTACATTCGTTACATTTACAGTACACTTCAATACACACTTTTCCTGCCAAATAAGTGTCCTCAAAAACATTCTAATTAATTAAACTGATTGAATATAACAATAATAAACTTTATTTATATGTCCTTATATAGAACCATACTTGTTATTTGTAGACTAAAGTGGTCTATAGAAAGCATTAAAGAGCCTCAAGCTAAAACTAGCTACAGTTACTGTCTCTCTGATATCTCTGAGGCAGGTTTTCCACTCTCTAGGAACGCAGAAGAAAATGGAAGCTCACCAGCTCTGCAGTGACATTTTGTGATGGGGGAAGTACAGAATCGGAGAGCACATTTAGAGTATATTTTGGTTATTTTTTATACAAATACCTGTTGGATTGTATAAACATTTTTGGACTAAGCAGTGTCCTTCTAAAATAAATGTAGCATCCCTAAGAGCCTATATAAAAAGCAATTTTAAAAAAGTAGTACATGACATTCATGTTGTTCTTCCTTCAAGAGCAAGCTGATCTTTCTGTTCCACAAAGAAATATGAAGTGAAGCTATTTGATAGTACCACAATGCAGTTAAATGTAATATAGGACATGAAAGCACAAATGCCCAGGCAATTTACCATTCTTGAAGTTATTTTCTGTGGATTTTTAAAGAGTATACGCAGGTATCTTATATATTCTTTCAGGACGGTTGGGATCTTAAGAAAACAAAAAAGAAATGAAAAACAAACTTTATATTTGTTTTGAAAAGATAATTATATAATATTGTTTTCTAAATAACACATTAGTTTTAACATTAAGGGCAAACATCCATGCACAAACTTAAAGCACAATTAGCTATCATTAATTGCTGATGTGTTGTTATTAATAAGTGTGACATAACTTGCAGGTGTATGGTTGACAATAATCATCATCAAAAATAGTACTAATACTCATATTACTACTCAGACTATTATTATTATCATTATTATTATTATTATTATTAGATACAGTATGGATCTTAAAGCATGTTATAGTGAGTGTGATGACTCACTCTCTTCATCTCCACCATGTGTAGCCTCCACATGTTGGGGTGGGGGGGGGGGGGTTGCGTGGGGAACCTGTATGTCTCTCAAGCTGACAAGTCAATAGAGATCTAATGGTGCTTTATGTAGATGAGGACATTACAGTGTGAATCTGCTTTTATGAAGTAATGTAAAATACAGAATATCCAATAGATACTAATTCAATCCAGATGACCTTTCTGTCTGTAAATAACTTTTGAGAGGCATAACTAGCATTTAAACTTCTGACGACATGGCATGAATATCTTCTGGCATGAATCATTGTTGTGTTCTGATTTAGAGCATTACAAATTCACTCTTGTGTTCTGCTGAGACATGTAGAATAAACCAGTGAAACAAGAACATAAATAACCATTCCTCTACCATTCAAACTCTAACTCTTCTAGTTACCACAGGAGGCGTCAGATCTTCTGCCCCAGCAAACAGCACCGCCAGTGAAGAGCTTACCCCAAACTCTGTGGCAAACATCCAGTCGACCACAAGCAGCCTCAACGTCTCCAGCCCCCTACCTGTCACCACCACTCCCAGTGCTGGTGTGGCCCACTCCAGCACTTCTCCTCCCACAACTCCTCCTCCACCCAAAGTTCCCATTCAAACCACCACCACCAGCAGCCTGAGGCCCTCCAGCACTGCCCCAGCCAAGTCACACCAGGACAACCTTTCTGAGCTCAATGTGGGAGACGAGGGTGAGCGGTCTTACTTTGTGTGCGTGTGTGTGTGTGTGTGTGTGTGTGTGTGTGTGTGTGTGTGCGTGATAAGAGAACATATGTAAGTGTCCATTTGTGTTTCTTCTGCTTGTAGCTGTTCCAATTATTGTCTTCGTTGAGAACAAGAGCACGTGTATTTTGGCTGGTTTGCGAAAAATTCAAAGGGACTTGTTTTCTTAGACAAAACAAAGAGCACAATTGCCTTTGTTGCGCTGCCAGTTCAGCTAGTCGGAGCTGTCACATTTCCCAGCAGCTCTGGCTGTGTCCCTGCACCAGCTTGACATTTCACCCTGCACTAGAGTGATGTTGAAAACACAGGCCTGTTCGTTCATACGCGGCTTGAAATTCACTTCCTGGTTCATTGCTAAAATTGGTTGACGAACGTATTTGTGCTTTGGGCAGTGTGCACGTGAGCCATATATAGGTGTGTGTAGGTCCCTGTTTTTTTTTGTCTTCCCATTAACAGACCTGCAGGTTAATGTTTATGCCTTGGTCATTGTGATGAGCTTCTTCCTTTCTCCTCGCTGTGCTAGATGAGCCCACAGCCTCTGGAGCCCCTCTGGATCCTCTTCTGGCGAGCCTGGTGGCGGTGTTCATAGTGAGTGCCGCCATCGTGACGGTCCTCCTTTTTCGCAAATTTCGGCAAAGGAATGAAGGTCCGGAATTCCGTAGACTCCAGGATCTACCAATGGTGAGCTGAAATACTCATAACTTTCTGCCTTTTATTTCTGTGCTTTAAACAGGGGGAATTCAAAGTGACATCATCCTTTGCTCCCTTACAGGATGATATGATGGAGGACACTCCGCTTTCCATGTTCACCTACTGACCGGCTCTAACATGGCCTCTCTCTTCAGTTCCCTGCTAAACCATTGTTCTGTTGTATTCCGTGTTCAGCCAGAGGGGGCTCAGAAAGCAGCCAAATCATTTTGTCAATTGGAAGCTTCAATAGCATTCAAGCACTTTTTTTCCTGTCAGCTGATGTGTAGTCTGGATATCTCAAAAGGTCAATAATAATTCAGCCCGCAGCACCCCCACCCCCCCCCACCCCCACCCCCCCCACCCCCACACACCCCCTTGCCACACTCACTCCCATTTAGTGCTGCGGCTCCGGTGATGCTCACTGCCACACTGCCCCCTGGTGGAATTTGTGAATACAAGCGAGAGAAGAAAGTAGGTGGAATACAGCTACGCTGTTTAATATTCAATGAGGAGGTGGAGTGAAGCAAAGGGAAGATGGACAGATTGTAAGCTGAAGATGCTGGCCAAATGCTGGCTAAGTCTGTCCATGTCTGACCAAGTGTGCTTTCATGTTTAATTCCCTTTCTGTAGGACATATCCCTTCCTCAGAATTGCACAGTGGATAGGAGTCACTTTTACCATGTCCAGTTGGCCTGCGATAATAGATGAGACGTGACACACAATTCTGAATGAATGACTAATGCTAACTAAACGGTAGCATCCACATTCTATAACCTGAAATCATTTAGCACGTTTAGCGAACAGTAGGCTGGCAATTCTGCATGAATTACACCATGTAAAGAAACTCAGAACCTTTTAAGTGTCGATTTAATTTCAGTTACATTTTGACCTTTTATGGTCATTTTTAAATTGAGAGCTGACTTAGGCTACTCGTGCATTTTAAGAGAGGTAACACCAACAAATATGTCCACTTGACATGTGGAACTATTTATGTCTTATTCCGTTCCTGTCCAACAGTGTCCACTGCCATTTGTAACAGGTGACAGAATGTGCTTCTTGCCAGTTGTGGCTGATAATGCCTCTAGCCAATCAGTTTGAAAGCACATGGGAATTTTGGGGTTGGCAACCATGTGCAGAATCCTTTTTTTAACCATCTGGATTCAAAAGCATTGCAGGGTGGTACTCTGCAGAAGGCTGTTGGAGACAGTCACATTAGCTTTTTTTCCCCCACCATGCTGGGTGTACTAGTGGAAGGAGATGACTAAATGTCATCTGCTAGCCCTGCTGTTTTTTATACTGAGTTTGATGTTATCTTCTCTTTGGAAGTGCAACTCTTATTCCTGAGAACAACTGCAGTATAATATAATTCAGTGTCCTTATGTGGGGAAAGACAGATTTAGCCTTTTTATTCTCACAGAGGTCGCATTTGAAAGTAAAGGTTTTTTTCTCCCTCTGTGGCTCCTTCCCAATTCAAATGCCCGTTCCCATCTCCCTGCGCTGTATGGGTGAAAAAACGGAGCCTGTTCCAGTGAGTTCTGTACAGCCTGTTCTGCATGTAAATCCCCAGAGTTTGTGTTGTGACATGCCTGAGGCCCTCAGAACTCTGCCAGCAGCACACTCAACTGCCTGTCAATCACGTTCTGAGCAGAGGACAATGTGGCTGCAACTCGCGATGGACTTGGCTGAACTTTTTTTTTTTAAACTTCCTTTTCCTTCTTAGATTTCACCTATTAACATTACATGGTTATCACCAAAGTGCATTGTTTTCCTCTATCGGTGTAAAGTGGAACTGCTTGTCAGAGCTCTTTAACTGCTGGAGAACCTAGCTCATAAATGACCACAAAAATACTTAGCTTCCCAAGTTTGTTGTCCACAAATGTATTCCATTCAGTGAAATGTTAACCTCAGTTTAGTTGAAGAGAAGGATATTGTGCTGCATTGATTTCTGCAGCGTACAGAAGCACAAAGTTACTGAGGGTAACGTGCCTCTTTAAGCCCCAATTAAGCCTTCAGAATGTAAAGTCATGCAAAAAAATAAATAAATTAAAAAAATTAACCAGGACTGCCAACTAAAAGCAAAACAGAAACCCTAACATTTGAAAGCTTTGCACTGGAGACACAAGTAAGAGAGGCAGTCCCTTGAACCTTCGCAGCATGCAACATCTTTTTTTACCTGCAGCCAGAAAAATTCCATTGTGCTGTTAGGGGGTTTTTTCGTTGTTGGTGAACTCCGGCGCAGAGTCCGCGTGGGCTCGAGCGTGCTCACGCGTGCGCAGGCTGTAGCTCCGGATGAAAAGCCATGGAAACCGGGCCGTTGACGGCTGCCAGTAGTGCATCGTGGGTGAGCAGCGCCCTTTAAGGAAAGATCCTTCAGCGCACTCCCCGGCCACAGCTGACGTACTTGGTAAAAAAGCAAAGACCTCCAGTGGAGAATTGAGCGAAAAGCCATATGTTCATAGAATATATATATATATATATATATATATATATATATGTATATGTATATGTATAAATTCAGGGATGGAAATAGACTCCTATTGCAGAGCTGATCAATTCTACATTTCAGAAGATTTATTAAACCATCTTCCTAACATTGACCGTGTAAAAATAAGACAGAAAACCAAACAGAAATATGATAATCATGATGTATTGTATCATAATGTATTCAATGAGAAGTTCTATGCATCAAGAGTCGTATTTGCATTCCCTTGTAATATGTTGTTCTGGATATAAGTGCCAAAAAATTGTGTACTGTATTGTAATACAGGGTTTACTGTAAGCAGTGGATTTAAAAATGTTTGTTTGTTGTATGTTTTTTAAAATAGAAAATGTTTGAAACAACACTGAGTATGAATTCTTATTTGCATTTTAAAGATTCCTAACAGAATGGGAAGCATTGGGAAAGTAATCAAATTCTGATCAATATTCATTTTGGTTGATGGCAGTTCATCCTTGTGAAATTAAAGAAAAAGAACCAGTCACATAATTTAAAGAAACACCCACAACCTAGTTCAACGGTAAGCTTTATTGCATGAACTTGTCACACATCGTTTTCAAGCCTTACCATCCAAAATAAAAGCTGTAGTAATTTTTCAATTGAACAAATGAAAGCCCATCATCTCCAATGATGGCACTGTCTTTCTGAACAATAACTAAAGTTGACATCCACACAGTAATGCCCCACTCCAGTACAGCAGTCTGTGTGTCTGTGTGTGCGTGTGTGTGTGCGTATGTGTGTGTGTGCGCGTTTGCGCGTGTGTGTGGTTTGTGTGTGAGTGTGCGTGTGCATGTGGGTATGTGTGTGTGTGTGCGTGTTCATGTGGGTGTGCATGTGTGTGTGGTGTGTGTGAGTGTGTGTGTGTCTCTGCGGGGCTGTTCCCTCCATAGGGGGTGTCTGGCTGCAGATCTGTGGCGCTTCCCTCCGACACTAATTAGTGTGAATAATCAGAGCACCGCCAGAGCGCTTCTGCAATATTTAACAGCCTTGGGGTAACACCCATGTAAGCCTACATGTAGGAACACTGCTCGTTTGTACGAACATATCAAGGGTGCCATTTCCAATCCATGCTCGCTATAAATGGAATAAAGACTTTCCAGAAGTTATATCTACAGGTACCGAAAGGAATAAAGGCAAATAATTTCCTAGGTACCACCATACACTGTTTTTACATCTTGTGCATTTTGTGCAAGATCCTCCCTTCCAACGGCATCTAACCCAGAGAAAAACAACAGCACATAATACCTCAGTTCCTCTGAGTTTGCTTTCGATGCAACACGTTGTCTGCAAAGACGTGTGAAGTCATCCACATTTGTGTGTGGTTATACAGAACCGCAACTGTGAGCCGATTGGGATTTTGGCTGGGAAATGTGTTCACTTTTTTAAAAAAAAGTCTATTCCACATGATAAACAAAAATAACCATCTTTATCCCAATTCCTCAGTTATTTGTCACATGACATAGAGTCCAAATATGGTGCGCAGGGACCCATAGACCAATACAGTGGCAGCAAGTTGAAAGCGGTACCATGCAAGTTAGCTCAGTAATGTGTTAGCATTAGCGATTCAGGGCTAACCCAAGTGATTTCAGGCTTAGTGTAACTGCTGCACTCCGCGCATGGGTGCCATTTGGGTTTTCGTGTTCTCTGGATAAAAACTGCTATATTTGTATTCTCAAAAGAATATAAGGCGTGACATACACCCAGAGGAAAATACTGTGTTGCTGCACCATGCGGTCCAAGTACTGATATGAAATACTTACACTGAGACCAGAGTACAAATTAAACAAGTTAGCTTATCCCGTAAGCTTACACAATACCAAGTTATTCCAAGAGCCCCAATTCCAGACATTCCGTTCAGGTGATTAACAGTAACCTCCATTCCTCCATATCTGGTCAGGGAGCTGGCACAGGGAAGGTGACCTGGTTGACTGGTAAAGGTCAGAGGTCACTGAGATTGAGTTCTGCAGGGCTGTCTGACAGAGCTTCCAGGTCCCCCTCCAGATCTATACTGTCCTCTTCCCCCTTTTCCTCCAGGCTTGCTTCACCATCGTCACTTTCATCCAGTTGGGAACTGAAGTCTTGTCGTTTGCCTTGTGGACCTAAAATGAATTTTTAAAAGAGTTTTGCACATATTAATGTGTTTGCTTTCAAACAATCTGTCAGACATTCTGAAATTGTGCAAACACATTAAAAGTCTAAATTCATTGACAAAAAAAGTGCTGAAACACAGGAAAAAAGTAATAGGACAAAGTAAATTTATACTTAGACTTGCATATATTTTAATGGAGTTATAGAAAAGGCTAAAAAAGAAATTCAGACAGGAAATTAATTCTTGCAGCTGCCCAAGGCTAGTCAAAGAGATTCCAAATACGGAAACCAGAAGCTTGGAGGCCAGAGTAAATCTGTCCTGTGTGTGTGTGTGTGTGTGTCTGCGCATGTGTTGAAGACTGCAGGCATTCTGCACAACTATTAATGAAAATAACTGAAACAGGAAATCCAAAGCGCAGGTTTACAACTTGTTGCTATCGGGCACATGTAACCTTGAGTGTGGCTTAATTTTTATGAGCAGTCTGATATCACAGTGATCTTGGTAAGCTGTAAAAGCGTTTTGCTGTGTGTACAGTATGTGTGGATGCCCACAGAGGAGGGAGAGGTGGGAGAGGGGAGCTAAACCCCATAATGCCACTGCCGCAACTCCCCTGGAGTCAGCAAGAACAAAGCCAGGTTCTGACCTTACCTCCCCTCCACCTCCTAAACTGATCTCTACACCCTCAAATGTCATCAGTCCTCAAAGGTCACTTTGGTGAAGGCTACCTTTCACACTGTGCCTGGGGGCCAGGTCCAACACCAACACTGGACCAGATCAGCCTTAGGTGCCATTTGCTCAATATGACAAGTTTTGAGGTGAGGTACAGAGAGTTAAAGGAAACATTTATTTTAGTTTACCCACATTTTTGCTTTTAAGATACACAAATCCTTAAATGGGAGGTTAACAAACTTACCAAAATCTTTGTACCCAACAATCTTGGCAAGAGCAATGTATGTATGTGCATTACAAGACACATTTGCTCATCAGACATTTTGATAATTGGCCAATGTTTTATCACAAGGAAATTAGTGGGATAAGTGGCAATTTCTTTCATTAGTAGTTTATTAGCAGTAAAATAACGTGACTGTTCGCGTCTCAGCCATTAACACCCATTGATGCCTCAAGTCTGTTAATTTCACTCCCCCTCTAGAGAAATGGATTCCTTTTTATTCCATCCTTTGTTTGCTTCCCGCTCTGTCTCCACTGAATCTACAGATGTGACCACATCAAACGCGATCTGACTGACTTTAGCGAACACACACACACACACACACACCTGCACGTCAACCGGCGTGGCTGAAGCTTAGCGCACAAAAGCCCTCTCTCGGTGTGTGTTATTTCAGGCTTATCTTCCCCCTCCCCCCTCGCTCTCTCACTCTCTCTGTTTTAAATGTGAGCCCTGTCTGTTCTCCGCTGGGGTCTGGGATCCAGCGCTGGCAGAGGGCATCGCAGAAGGCGGGGCGCAGAGGCAGCTGCGGCCGTGCTCATGCCTCCATTTTGCTGTCTTTTTTTGAAGACGGTTTTGATCTCCCGAATGAGTCATCCGGGATGATTAGGATCGCTAACACACCTCAGGAATGGAAGGCTGGGAACGGGCCTCCCATAAAGCCTCTCTGCCTTTGGTGTCCCTGAGTCACGCGGACCCTCCGCAGACGTCTGAGCGTCTGAGCGTCTGAGACAGAGCTTCTCTAAATTGACTGTAAGCTCAGGGTTGTAACTAGGCTGCTGTTCCTTAGTTGACTTAGTTAATGCACTCGTGTCTTAACTACTGCTTGTATTTTTTGCATAGACTGCGTTGTTGCTGTTCTCGTTTGTGTTTGTGTTAATCAGTTTAACCAACAGGGTCCAAGCTGAACTATGCGGTTGTTCCCTGCACTTGGAGCGGTACTTCTCTCTCGGGTTTTCGACACACTTGTTCCTGGTTATGGTTATACACTTTGTTGTACGTCGCTCTGGATAAGAGCATCTGCCAAATGCCTGTAATGTAATGTAATTCACGAAAAAGCGGCTCACCTGGGTCTCTCTCCGCCCCCCAGGACGGGTCGTCCGAGCTCACCTCCCCCAGACTGGGGGTGGGGCTCCAATCCCCCTCCGAATCGGAGCCAGACGCCTCCCCGCGGCGCTCCTCGCTCCGGCTCGCGGCTGGAGACAGCGGGAAAAGCCGCACACCAGCAATTATCAAATTAGCCTCCATTAGCCGCGCTCCCGCATTCGGCTGTGCGGCTACACACTAGGAGCACTTTCGCTTCCTTTGTCAGCCAATGGCTACAAACCCATTAGAGGCATCAGACAAATTGCACATTTCTGCAATGATAAGTTAAGGTTAAGTGTCAATAAGCCAAATGCACCCATTACTTCTGTGCCTTTATGCAGTTAGTGTCATGTAGCCTCTATAGGTAACCGATATAAAACCCACATTGTCACTGAGTCTTTAGCACACAGGTCCTGGAGGTTGGGTCACGTCATGAACTCTTATGCCTCACCTGCTTTTGGTCTCGTCAGCACAGGTGCGGGACGCCTGTCTCTGAGAGTCAATCCCCTCACCTCGTCCTTGAGCTCCGAAACGCTCAACCTGCAGACACACACACACACACACACACAGACACACACACACACACGCGCACACAGAGACACACACACACACACACACAGACACACACACACACACAAACACAAACACAGACACACACACACACACAAACACAGACACAGACACAGACACACACACAGACACACACACACACACGCGCGCACACAGAGACAGAGACACACACACACACACACAGACAGACAGAGACACACACACACACACACGCACACAGAGATACACACACACACGCGCACACAGAGACACACACACACACACACACACACACAGACACACACGCGCAGAGACACACACACACACACACAAACACAAACACAGACACACACACACACACACACACACAAACACACATATACACACACACACAAACACAGACACACACACACACAAACACAAACACAGACACACACAGACACAGACACACACACACACAAACACAGACAGACACAGACACAGACACACGCACACACACACAGAGCAGTTCGGTCTTAGTTTATGACTTCTATTTCACAGCAGCAGACAGACAGGCAGTGATATCTCATGAGAAACTGGCCGGGTAGCTCAGCTGCGCAGAATACACTGCAGTGAGAAAGCCCAACCTTGACAAGCCAGGCCCTGGAGCAGCACCCCATCACAAGCAAGTGAGTCAGTACAGTACAGAAGAGTTCAGGCTAGGTTCTTCTATACAAAAAACATCTGTCTTAACAACTGGTTCAGCCTTGTAATGAGAATTACTTAAAGCCTTATTTCTTCTCCCAAGTAGAAAATATTAGCTTGTGGGTAATTTAGTTCAGTTACGTTTCTGCTTGAGAAGTGAAATTGCCTTACCACATCGGCAAATCTTTAAATGAGTCAAACTGTTTCACCTCGCGGGAAATCTTTTTGATCTTATTTAGCAAAACAAGTAATAGAAATAAGATCTGAAGTCTAAATATTAGACTAAAATACTAGTTGAGACTGAATTATTTTTTGGATTTTGCTGTGTTTTCCCCGTGGTTTGACCACAGCTGCTGACCTGAGCTGACGTATGTCCTCCTGTGTGCTCTGGTGCTGGGACATGGTTCTGGTGAGGTCCAGACTGTGTGTCCTGTAGCAGTCAGTCAGACTCTCCAGGGTCTGTGTACAACATGAGCCTCTCAGTTTTTACAGTATGCACAGAGACTACTTTCCTGTGTACTGAGCTAAAGAAATGCGTCCAAACGCAGGAAAATATTTTCAATATTAAGGATAAAGAACATGTATGTATTCACAATGCATTAAAGATAGTCTGTGTTCTTTGTACACTAACACTAATCTTTAAAGGACACTCGTTTAAAAGCCAAGCTTTTTTCAGCCATGGTAAACGGGCACATGACAGGAGAGCAGAAGTGTGTGTGACACCTTGCAGCTGCGCTCACTCTGCCTCCTCGCCTCTCTGGTCTCTGACTGCTGACGGAACATGTCTTCCTCCTGCCTCCCTGCGAAGGAGCAGAAACCAGTGCTCACGTGTACGAACACACACACACACACACACACACACACACACACAAGGCCCGACACACACACCCGCCACATACACACACAGGGACCGACACACACACCCGCCACACACACCCACACACACACACATACACAGGGACCGGCACACACACCCCGGGGAACAGGGGTCAGAGATGAGGAAGGACATCCAAAAGCCCAGCACGGTACATCTGGTCACCTTACGTCACGTTTGCCATCTCTGACTCAGCGCCCGGAGAGAGGCAGCGATCCGTCTGATTGGACAAATACCGCTGAGCCTTTTCACCCTTTCATCTGTGTGCAGGACTCCCACTCATTAAGGACTAAGCTCCTCTTCTGGGGGGTTCTCGGGGTGCTCAGTACTGGACGGGTCCAGGTAGCACAGGCGGGCTCCTGTTTTAATCACCACTGAACCGCTCTGCCTAGAAGCACTGGGAGCTCAGTTCAGCCAGGATTTATTTTCACTGACGATGCAGTGACAAAAACGGGAGCCAATCTCTCGGAAATGTTGTACAGTACTATTACAACACAAGTGTCTGTACCACTGCAAACATACATACTTATAACTAGAAGATGACACTCAGTAGAGCACATATCTCTGCAGACACTTTGTAGTCAAGATATGCCAGTTCAACGTGTTGGATATTCGCCAAAAGGTAATCATTTCTTCCATGCTTTTCAGGCGATGAACACATTGTCATGACTATGTCTCAAATAAGGCAGGAGATATGCCTGTGTAAATTCTAGCCACTCTTAAGCATTTCAGTTGGGTGCAGCAACGCCTTGTGGCTAATCAGTACTATATTTGTTCAGTGGCCAGAAATAAGCTCTCCAGCACCATTATTTGTTTAATTGGACCAATAATGTAGAGTTTGCCTATTATGTCTGCTGACAGGCACACAAAGTTTCAAGGTGTTAATGAAATCTGTTCAGAAGTTTGGCCAATTGGTGTGATAAGTTAATCAGTTCTTCATTGCCCCATGACCAAAGTTTGTTATTGCTAAATTGCTAAAAAAAAAAAAAAAAAAAGGCAGCAATATATGTTGTGTGCATGCAATACATTTGTCAGCAGAGATCTGACCGTATGACCAGCAAGCTTAACTCACTCAGCTGTTGTTTGAGCTGATCCACCTCTCTCCTCAGCTGTTCAATTTCCTCCCTCTGCATTTTGCTGCTGAAACTGCACGCGCAGAACAACAGGCCCACACAACATGATTACAGAAATGTCAATAACTGAAAGCCTTCACCTGTTACAGCACACCTGATCTCCCACCAAACAGCCCCATACTACCTGTGACTTCACACCAGCACAGGCCCCAGTGTTCTACAGCAGCAGGCCCTGAGTGTGTTGCTTGCTCTAGCGTCATTATCCCGGGCTGATTGTGATGTCAGTGCTGATGTCATAAGAAGGGATTCCGAAGTGACGCAGGCCTCACCTCTCCTCCTGGTGGGTGAGGGAAACGGCTCGGTCGATATGGCCTCTCAGGCTGCTCAGCTCTCGGCCCACCTCCCTCTTCCAGTTCTCCATCCTGCGCTCCGCTCCCGGGCTGGCGCACGCGATCGCGCTCCCTCCGACCCTCTCCTGCTCCCTGGCCTCCTCGCGCTCGCGCAACCGCCGCAGCTCCTCTGAGGAAGCACATCAGACCCCGTCATCACCACAAACCACGGGTGCCATTTCAGTCATGAGCTCCAGCCTCCTCGTATCTCACAGGGCCTACGGAAGGGTGGCAGTGACTGCATCCACAGCCTGATATTCTGCCATTACACAGAACATGCAATGAGTCACAATAATACCACGTCAATTAAGCTGTATGTTATTTGGAATACTGCGATATGAATTAGTCAATAATCAGGATGCAGACAAGTAGAACAGATGACACTAGTGAGTCTGGTAGCCATTTCATTTTAGGAATTTGGACACTGACAGATTGTCAGTCAACTCTCTCCCACTAATCTTGGCAATATTTTTCTGTTCTTTCTGGTTACTGGAGCTTGTGTTGAAAGATTTAACATTAGCAATATCATTTTATTCTAGTGACATACAGTAAGTCTCCAATTCAAGTTCCCTTGTGTTGTTAAAGATGTATTATAGAATTTACTTATTTTGCAGTTACCTGGGTTTTAAGATTAACAAAATATTTTAGAAAGAAATAAAACCTGTGACACATTTTCCTTATCCATTTGCACCACGTTAGACATCTCTAGAAACTCCCAAGATGTACATCCACACTTACTAATTTGGAAAATGTGTTTACATGTAAACAGGCACTATAAATTGAACAATTAATGTGTTCACATAAACTAAATATTCCGAATTTAAACCGCAAATGCTCCAACATCCTGAGTATTCTCTCTATGTAGTCACTGAGCCCTGTCAAGGAATTCTGCCTATAAATACATTCACTAATTATTTTGTTTTCTGTACAACACTAAGTGTGCTTCATTTCTCAAGCACTCTGTCTGACAAATCACAGCACTGCAGCAGTGCGCTTTTGCACAGCCCAGTTGGGTACAGTATGTGGATTTGTGTCGGTCCAAGTGCCTGTTATCAGTGGAAAAACACTGCTCACTCGCAGAAGGACCTTACCCTTTAAGGCCTGTAGGTGGAGCTGCTGGGACTGTCGCTCGCTCTCCATGGAGCGCAAGGCCTTGGTAAGGGACTCAATGGCCTAAAACAACATGAAAGTGCACAAAATGAACAATTTCCAAAAGGTTTTACGGCTGTGATGGTAAAGTCACAGGAAGTTAGGGCCGGTCTCTGCATGCATGCATGCATGCGCACACAGAAACACACTGCTCAGTACCGCGAGCAGCACACAGCCTCACCTGGTTTTGGCTTTGGAGCTGGGCCTGGATTCCGGCCAAGTCCTCCCACTGTGGTGCTGGACTGAGTGCGAGGGAGGGCAAGGGCCGTGGTGGAGGGGGAGGCTTAAAATCCGTCATATGAGATACCTCTCTCTCCGGAATCATATCTTCAGAAAGCAGAAGAGAAGAAGGATTAATTACACAGTTCTGGGATAAACAGAGCGAACACTTGGTCATGTCTACATTCAAATTAATCAGCAAACCATTCCCTACTGTGGATGCTGAAAAAACAGAGACCACTCCCAATGCACTATTAAATTCAAAATGGCTGAAGCATTAAATGTGGATGCTAAAAAAACAGAGCATCCAAGGAAGCTAAAACTACTATCTTTGTCATTTTTTAACCCAAAACCTTAGAGAAAATGGTAAACCACAAAAGCCGCATCATACCTTTTGGATATTTCCCTGGTGTAGCCAGTTGTCTCTGAGGGAAAAAAAGACCAATGACAATCACACACAATAGACTAGCAAATCTTGTCATCACAGTTATTGCAGACCATTCTTTTCTCTCTTCCTAACATCAGGGGCATGTGTGGTGTGTAATGGGGCCCTCTAGTGTTCAAAATTTGCCTATGGAAAGACGCTTAGCTTCTGTAGGACACACTCACATCCCTAAAGACACACGTATCAAAGGCTGTACACCTCTGCATGAGGCTCGTTTTATTTCAGATACATTTTATTTCTAATAAAAGAATAAACAATTTATATATAGTGAACACATATCTAATATATGTCAAGACCACCTATCCTGGCCAGCTGTCTCAGCAAACTACAAGTATGTTTACAAGTATGTTGATATTGGCACTACTACATACCCTATATAGTAGTGATGTTCATGCATGTGGCAATAGCAGCTTGCTTAATGAACATGGGGCTTAAGTTCTGATACGGTAATTTGCGTTTCTTTAAGTTTCAGGTTTGCTACTCACCCGGATTTTGGCCACACTGCTTTCTGCAGCAGACAGTACAGAATTTAGCTCACTGTCCCAGTTCATTTCAGGAGCAATCTGATGAAAGAAACACACAGTGGTAACACGTCACTACGCTTGCGGGTCAGGCAATCACTCTTCTTTGGTAGGATATTGCTTGTGTCGGAAGTTCTGCGACGGAAACAGCGATAGATTTGCTTAGCAGTCACATCGTTGCAGAATGTAAAGTCAGGCATTCTTCACGGTTCGGATAATCTTTACGACAACGTAACACACTGTTTCATAGTTAACCATTTAACAAGCATTGCAGTAAATGTAATTTTATTATAGCTTTATGCGGGTACAACAACAGCAGCGCATTTCTGTTGGGAACCTGAAGAGTACACGCAACACAGCGAGCTAGCTAAACGATATAATTTACCTCGCTTATCCAAGAGCCAGTTTTCTTTCAGTGTAAACTAATTCACAATTTCACTCATTCGCTTCCATTTTTGTACGTTCATATATTTCTGGTTAGCGAGCTAGATGTGTTCCTACTTATAAATATCAAGAAAAAATCTTATTTTACAAGCTAGACAGCAAGCTAACAAATTCATAACGGTCGCAAATCACAGAAGTTAGCCTGTACTGGCTCACATTTGGATTGCCTGACTAATAGTTAGCTAGGTTAGACTGCATCAATTCCGTGCGACTTCTTTGACGATCAGTGAAATTAACCGATTCGTGAAACAAAACAAACAAATGAATGATAACGTTAATTCAGTGAATGCATAATATAACCCAGTTTACTGTAAATTGGCTAGCTATGGGGACCATTCGCTCTTAACCAGCTAGCTAGCTAGCATTTGTTAGCCAGCTGATTTAACTTTGATGCGTTAATGTTGGTGCGGAATGGAAAGAAATTCAATACTGAGCGAGCTGTTCAGAGTTCACATAATATAAAATTAACTGCATAATCAAGTCATGACTGCAACTGTGAAGCTGGCTAAATACCACGTACTAGCTTCCTACTTATGTATGTCTCTTACCTATTTTAAACACTGGAGCTCTAACAGTCATGTAAATGCATTAAATTGAACTGTGGGAGTTGAAGTTAACGGCACGAAAAACCCCGTCACTGACAGACACACATTTGCGCGCGTTTTATGCAAGTTTTATGCGGATTCACTGTCTAAAAATATTTTTTACAGTCTCTGGTCTGAAGCAGTATTTCTAATGTGTAACAGAAGATCTAGAGCAGGCAAATAATAAGTAGACTATATTTCAACCCCGACGTTCTACACAGAGGTGAAGAGTCTCACTCCAATAAGTACACAAACTACATGTCCCCTAATGCAGTGCAGGAAGTATGTTCAATGTGTTATGGCTGGTCCTTGCGTTGACGTGGGTGGAATTCGGGGTGTCTTATGTGATACTCTAACCCCGCTGGGTTTTGAAGTTTACCCTTTCAAGGTAGCTGGATATTCACACTGACGTCTGATAGTACTGCGATTCTCGGTTTTCATCTGTGTTGTGGATAATCTTTGCATACAACGAGCGAGGTCAGCAAGCTATTCAGGTAGTATATAGCTAGCTAGGGTTAGCTAAGGGCGACTGTAAGTGGTTGTAGACTGACTCAAGCCAACTTGATAGCGAGCCAGATAGACAGTTGTTACTTTGCCAATAGACGAAGCAAGAACAAATGTTCGTGGTACCTAGTTACACAAACATCAGTACAAATACTCGATAAATGGTCTTTTGACTTGCTTTGTTTTTTCATTTTCCTTCTTTCTGAAATTGCTTCCTTAGACCTCGCCATCATGTCACTAACGTTAATGATGACATGTTCGCTCCCTCAGTGTCATGACAGTGCATACTAGGGGTAGCTATTAAGTACTGTTGGTGCCCAGTGATGTGCTTAAGCGCCAAATCATAGTGATTTTTGAATCCGATGGTATTTTAACTTTGATATTTCGCGTTTGTTACATTTGATATCACTTAAGATGATAAACTTGTGTGTTCTCTGGTCAGATTGGTTGGTACAACGCAGTGCTCTCCTCTTCGCTCCACCTTCCGTACTCCGATGATACGCTGGCGGTGGTGGTGTTGAGCACGCCGTCCATGTTTGAGCGTGCCTTCAGACCATTCCTAGAAAGTGGCAGCTGCGTGGGAGTCAACGACCCTATTGACCAGTGTATCAGACACTGTATAAGTACCTGTGTTTCTCAGGTACTGTAACACTGTTCATTGAATTATATGGGTTATGATTTTCCTTTCCAGTACTCACCAGATATACGAGAATTATTACAAAATATACACGTCTTCCTGAATTTCTCATTGATAGTTTCTAAAGGACAAGCCAATGATAGTCCTGGTGTGCAGTTCATTCACCAGCATAAACCTTCATGCCATCAGTGCATTATTAAGATATGCATGTGAATCATGCCATGGCACTGTCAGGTAAATTTGGACCTTCAAGGTTGCAAGGCAAATTTTGCTTTATGAAATGATCAATGCATTGAAAAAGTAGTCGATAACAAATTTGGACCTTCAAGGTTGCAAGGCAAATTTTGCTTTATGAAATGATCAATGCATTGAAAAAGTAGTCGATAACAAATTTGGACCTTCAAGGTTGCAAGGCAAATTTTGCTTTATGAAATGATCAATGCATTGAAAAATAGTCGATAACACGAATTTAGCAACTAATAGCTAATAAAATTTTTGGAAAGTCAAAGGATGAAAAAAAAATGCTGCTGTTCATTTTTGTCTATGCAATCGTTTTCCTCACGTAGTGTTTCCCAGGTCAGGAGGTGAATGTCAGCTACGACTACGAGGTGTTGCCAAACCGGAAGCCTAAGTTCTTGGCACAGACCGCTGCGCATGTGGCCGGCGCCGCGTACTATTACCAGCGTGCAGACGTCGCCGCGGACCCCTGGGGAGAGAAGGTGAGCGGTCAGGTGATCGGGTAGACTGAGAGGAAGCTGTCTCAGGTCTCGGCCTTTGCACCCTGCGTTCCACCGTTCCCCGTTTGCTCAGATGAGCTAAGTGTTGTGGTAGAAAAGTAATTAACATCAAAGTGAGGGGGGATGGGTCTGGTCGGCAGAAGTACCCTACGGCGTACGCTCCTCTAAAGATGAGACGTCTCCTTTCCTTCTGTCCTGGCTTTTTGCTGTTTACCTCCTTTCACCTCTCGTGTTCTTACGGTTGCTCTGTGCTGTCCTCGCTGCAGAAGATGTTTGGGGTATGCATCCACCCCAAGTTCGGCGGATGGTTCGCCATAAGGGCCCTGCTGGTGTTCCCGGGCGCGGCTGTGGGCGAGGAGCTGCAGCAGAGGCCTCCTCCCGACTGCGTTCCCTCCCAGGAGGCCAGAGTGGAGCTGCTGGAGAGGTTCAACTTCCGCTGGCAGGACTGGAGCTACAGAGACATCGTCCCCGCAGCCGAGCGCTACTCCCAGGACCAGCGGACGTACTTCTCCACGCCTCCAGGCCAGCGGGCGGCGCTCCTCAGGCAGTGGGGGCTGTTTTCAGCGGAGGACAGTGGCGCACAAGCCAAGAACTGAAGGAGAGAACAACGGGAGCTGATACTTTATGGGAGTCATTTACATGCTGAACATGCTGGAAACACTACTTTCAGAGGCTGCAAATTCTGCCCTGGCACTTATGACAATGAATGTATGTGCGTACATTTTGCAAATGTGAAATAATGAAGACCAATAAACGTAAACTGACATCTTTATACACACACACACACACAAGGGGAAGGGGCTAATAACTGTTTGGGGGCTGCGTCATTTTCTTGTGTCAAACATAATTTGACAAAATGTATTATTGTGTATCATATATGAGTTCATGTTATTTGATTAAAAAGCGGGAAGAACTACAAACATTTAGAAAATTGTCTCCTGGGGATAGCCAGGTGTATGTCTTAGTTTTTTTGCTACTCAATACAATATGTGAAAGTCATGAGTGTTTGGTATAAAAATGGGATAACCAAATAAAACAGCTTCCATGTTATTCCCTGAAGATCATTTTAATGCTTCTGATTTTGCTCTGTTCACACATTGATTCATTGACACATCAGAAAACAGCTTAAAGAAATATAGTCAAGTGTCTGTCAAAACTCCACTTTTACTATCAAAATCCATTGAGTATTTAACCTCCATAAAGTATTCTAATTGTAGTGCACTAAAATATGCTCCAGCCAGAGTATATGTTCATATTGATTCATAGCCTGGCTGATGAGTGGAATGAAGCCAAAATATGCACTAAATGGTGATTAGCATTATGGCAAAGCTTCATTCACCATTATACATTGCAGTGCCATTGCTCATGCAACCTTGTCTCCAGGGCAAACGGTTCAGGGGGACGACATGCATAAAACATTTGGATTTGCCGAAAATGATGAGGTTGCACAGGCCCACGGTAAGAAATTACCTGTCTCTCCATATAACGCTGCAAGGGAACACAAATGGTATAATGTGTTCCAGCAATGATTTAGGAGGCTTTTACTCTGGGTAGCTGAGCGTGGCTGCCAGAAATGGGTGCCAGAAAAGTATGAGACAAATTACGTGCTGCCATTTTGTGCTACACTGCACCTGAGAGTGAACATTAAAGATACCTAATATGGTGCTGCTTTCAAAAGCAAAGCTGCATTGTGGTAAAGATGCCATGTTTTATATTTGCTGTTTGCTGGCATTTAGATAACCTATAAGATG
The DNA here is from genome assembly GCF_013347855.1 of Anguilla anguilla. NCBI lineage: Eukaryota > Metazoa > Chordata > Actinopteri > Anguilliformes > Anguillidae > Anguilla > Anguilla anguilla. Next base: position 59,523,621 of record NC_049204.1, on the reverse strand, counting down.
CATTGTACGCATGTGTTTTTTGTTAGTGTGCATGCACTGGCTAAATTATGAAGGAAATATGTTGATATTAAATATCTTTTGGAATGCACAAATTGTGCTTTGTTCATATTTCAATACAGGTTATTTGAGCTGTATTTCAATACATTTTTGCTGCACATTTCCACAATTTTTAAATGGAGAATATGTATATCGATTTGTTACATGCACATGCATTTACACACCACACACACGCGCGCACACACACACACACACACCACACACACACACAGACACACACGTGCGCACACACACAAACACACACAAATAGTAATTATTGAACATTCTGTATTTGATAAGCACAAATAATAAAACACATTAAGGTAAATCGGCATTTGTTATCATTTAGCAAGCTGTTATCTTGTATCACTCCCTCTTCGAACTCCTTCATTCATTTGCTACCTACAGATGAAATGTGCCTGACTCGGAATATGTGCCAGATGGAATATGAGATTTTGGCCAAAATAGGATCTATGTGAAAAGAATTCTGTTTGAAAGCTGGAGATCTGCTTCGGGGATCTCTTTTGATTATTTATTCAATTCCAGCGTGTCTTAGTTCATCAAACCACATAAAAGAAATAAGGAAAATCCACTGAGACTGCCCTCCTCTCCATCACTGAAAGTCTTCAGTCAGCTAGTGCGGCTTCCCTCTCTTCTGTCATAATCCTACAGGACTGGCCTTAATTAGGGTCGCCTCAGATGGTGGCTTGTCTCATCCCGAGAAACTTCCTATGGTTGTGCCCCAGTGCTCTGTGTTTGGGCCCCACTTCTTTCGCATGCAGTTGCTTTGCTCGGCCATCTCCTGTGGTTTCTTATGCTGATGGCACTCAGCTTTTCTTCTCTTTCCTTCCATCCGACACTTAGGTCTCCCTTTGGATCTCAGCCTGCCCGAATGGCGCCTCATGCTGGACGGTGGACTGTCATCTTGAACTCAGCCTGGTTAAGACTGTGGCGCTGTACTTTCCCTTCAAGTCCTCACCTCTGCTAGATCTCTCCACTAATTGAGATACTACAGGAGAGCTCACTCAGAGCTCTCTCTCCTGCAATAATCCTACGGGTTCTTCTCTTTCCATATTGTGGCAGTGAGTCAGGCCCGTAGCTTTTTTTTTAATATGCAGCAGTCGAGGAACCTGCCACCTCACCACATACTCCACACAGCTCCTTCGCCAGTCCTGGTACTCTCACACCTGGACTGTTGCAATTCCCTTCTCGCCCCTCTCCCCAAACTTGTACCACTAAATGAATGCAGAATGAAGCTGCATTACTTCAGTCTGTCCGAGTGTGCTCATCTCACTTCACTGGCTCCTGCTTACTGCTCACATCATGTTTAAAACCTTGGCGCTATCCCACAGGGCAACAAATGGATCAACTTCCTCATGCCTCCAGCCAACCTTCAAACCCTACATCCCAGCCAGATATATTGTAAGTTGCTCTGGTTTCTATAATTGTTCATTATAATTACTCTTAGTTTAAGAGTATACATGAATTCTGCATCACACTAAAGTTATAAACATATGGTTTTTTTTCTTGGAATTTGCTTTAGTGTCATAAGTTTATCCACTAGATGGCACTGTATCCATTCACTGCTGTTGTTGTTAGTTGTTAATTCATTGAATCGTGACAGCCAAAGGTGTTGCCTTGGTGTAGTCTGAAACAGGTTTTAAACATAAATCCTGTTTAAATAAACCCTATTTACATAATCCCAGGTCAGTTTATCAAATCAGGTCATTAAAATAATCATTGGTAACAAAATATCATGGGTTGGTGTATTTATATATGCAATATTGTTATCCATGTGTTATTTATGAAAATTGTCTGCAGCATCGAAGTAGTTACAAAATTGCGCTACAACATAGATTTTATATCAGCTAGTTATTAATTCAAGCTGTAACAATTAAATTTAATTTTGCATGGTAACCTAATGTTGTCTGCTGTACCTGTTTGTTGGGTGCATGTGTGTTTGCTGCAGTATAGAGACATTGAAGGTCATGCTACTGTATGATGTCATTCAAATTAGATGCACACATTTGTTATTACGTCTTACCCCTTGTCACTAAGACATCCAGTTTACCGTACACGGCTAATTGTGTTAATGCAGTGTTTACCACAGATGCCAGGCATGGGTACTGTGTATCTGGCATGAAATACCACCGATGATACTTCCCTAACCAAGCGACTTTCTTCCTCTTGCCAATCCCCTATGGGCAGTCATAGTATCTTCCCACATCGTGGCCTCCGTGCTGGGCGTCTGCCTGTCTGTGTGGCTTTTCCACCTCTCCGCCTTCATGTTTTTAGCCTCTGTGGGCTTGTGCCTCTCCCCCTCCCTGTGTTCATCGCTCAGAGTGCAGTTGTACACTGTCCTGAATCAGCACTTCAGCCCCCTGCTGCAGGCCTGCGGAGTCTCTGCCACTGGAGTTAATTAAACTCCTGCATCCGGAGCTCTGTGTCTCTACTGCACCTCAGCCACACAGTGGCACCTCTCCCCTCCTCTCCTCCTCTTCTCCTCTCCTCCCCCCTCATCTCCATTCCCATCATCTCCTCTCCCCTCCTCTCTTCCTCTTCTTCCATCCTCTCCTCTCGTCCTTTCCCCCTCCTCTCCTCTCTTCTCCACGTCCCCGTCCTCTCCTCTCCTCCTCCTCTCATCCCCTGGCTGGCAGTGCAAACCCATTGTGAGTTGTGTCTGCAGCAGAGCCATATAGCACCTTTCTTCAGATGCAGCACATGAGTCTGCAGCAAACGCAAGATGCTCAGATATTTCCCTCTCAAAGGGTTTCTGTCTGCAGTCTTTCACCAAGCTCAGAACTGGGTCATGGCTGTAATTAAATAGTATTTGACTATAATAAGCAATGCTATATATATATATATATAATATGTGTGTGTGTGTGTGTGTGTGTGTGTGTGCAACCCACAGTGACTGTAAATGCTAAATGGTTTTAGACCCAACCAAACCTAAAAGGCTGTGCAACTATGTTTTTCATGAGTTGTACTAGCACACTGCTATTAATTATTGTCCTGCTTTGGAATACACAATGTGCCCGGGTAAGGTTTTCCATTCTGGTGTATAGCAGGACTAGGTCTAATCTTCCCATGCATTATTGAGGACATCTTTAGAAATTGTACAACGAGGAGGTAACCTCTTGGTTCAGGTAACAGTGCAAACTCAGCATAGCACCATGGTGAAAGTTATTTTCCAGTCTCACATAACTTTGCTACTAGAATTAGTTGCAAGAATTATATAGACTTCATGTCTTATCCTTACAAATGGGGCCTAGTCATAAAATTCCATTTAAAATAAAAACATGCGTGTGTCACTCTTAGTAAATGTATTAAAGATTAAGTGTTTCTGAGTTTCTGAGTCATGAGAAGGTTGGGGTTCCCAGAGCTCTTGTTTCTTCTCTTTTGTATATAATCACCAGTCACCTTACACAACCTGGCTTTTCAGGGTTTTTTTTTTGAACAGGTCTTTTTGTTTTGGCAAGGCGCGAAACAGCTGCGCTCCTTTTGGGTGACTCGTTCTCCCCTCGCCTGCAGTGGACGCCTCTCCCCGGGTGGGCCAGTGTCTTTGGGCTTGGCTGGGGAATGTCACACCGCCCTGGTCGTTCCTGGTCGGTCCTCCCACCCCGCTGTAGACTGCCGGGGTGTGACCGTGGGGATCTGACCACGGTCACACGCTTCAGGACTGCAGTCGGGCCGGAGAGCCGTAATGGACACCGCCGAGGACGGCCTTTTTTAGTCCAGCAGGTCACTGCAAAATTCACCGTGGTTCTGAAGAGACTTTTGGGAAAGTAAACAGTAAGGTCGACTTAGCGCCTTTTCTTCATCTCATCCTTCCACATCTGAGACAATCGCATTGCATCAGGAGGACAGAGACTGGCACAGAGACTGACAGTCGGATTTGAACCTGATTCACCGGCACGCGCTACCCAGCGGTAAGAGAGACTGATGCTAACACGCTGTCACTGACTAAATGGGGCAAGCGTACCGACGGCGGCGCGCTGCACTGCTGAGCTCGACACAGAGACGCTCCGCTGAGAGCCTCTCGGGTCACACAGGCTGAGGGTGATAGCTAAGTCCGCAGTGCCCCCGTTATGTCCGGGGGAGAGGAGGCCCTCGCCTGTCCCGTGTGCTTCAGCGAGTTCGACGGCTCCGCCCACAGCCCCTCCGCCCTGTCCTGCGGCCACACCTTCTGCAGCTCCTGCCTCCGGCACCCCAGCCTGGCGGTGGGGGGGCGGCTCCGATGCCCCATTTGCCGATGTCTTTCGAGGGGGCGGGGCACCGCCCGCTGGAACGCAGATGCCCAGCAGGAGCGGGCCACGGGTTCGGCTTCTCCGGAAAGAGCTGGGGCCCCGTCGTTCTCTCACCAGTCGAACCCGGCTCACCGGCCCCTGCGGCTCCCGCCCTGGCCGGTGGGTTTCGGGGGAGCGGACGAGTCCTGGTTCCTGCAGCGCTGCGCCCTGTGCTGCCGAGGCCTCCCCGGTGGCCCGTACCGGCTGGACTGCGGCCACACGGTGTGCCCGGGCTGCCTGGGCCTGCTGCTGGCGCTGGCCTCTCCCGGCTGGGTGACGTTCCTGTACTGCCCTCGGTGTCAGGGTCAAACAGCCATCTTCCGAACGACCTCCACCATGGCCCCGCCAGCCTCCCCCCCGCCGGCCGCCCCCCCGCCGGCCGCCTCCCTGCCAGCCGCCCCCCCGCCGGCCGCCCCCGAGCGCCGCCCTTCGGCTAGCTCCGTGGCGCAAAGCCTGGGACGGGGGCGTGGCCGATGCTGCGTGCTCCGGGCTTCCTGCTCGCTGCTGTAGCGGGGGGGGGGGGGGGGGGTTTCCTCTCAGCACTCACGGATGGGGGGGGGGAGGGGGAGATGGAATGGGTGCCTGTGACATCAGCAGAGAGAGGGCCCAATGGGAGCGCAGACACCGGGGTGTGAATCAGACGGCGCGATGGAGCCGCGGGGTCCCGTCTGCTACCGAGCGACCTCGCTGTGTCCTCCTGCAGGCCACCCTGCCGCCAGCCCCCACGTTTCCGCGCCCCCCCCGCCCTACTGCCCGGAAACGGCCCGAACCCCCGACTGCCGGACGAGAGCACGACGCGCGGTCGTGATGATGTCATCCCTGACATCGGAACGGATGTTCTTCTCGCACGTTTCCCGACACAAATGTGAACGCAACGCGTCAGAGCTCGTGGATTTCGCTTTAAATAGAATGTGTCTGGAGGTCAAGTTGATTCTCATTAATTTGAAGGTCATGTTATTGTGTACATTTGGACAATGAACCTTAGAAAACAACATTGATATCTGATGTGCAGACAAAAGGCTTAATGATTAAACAGACTAGCCTTATTGCTTTTTACTCACTCACACACAATATACAAGGGCTTGCATGAGTGCTGTGTTTGTGTATAATGTGTATGCGTGTGTGCATGTGTATATGTATAAAGCGTGTGTGTGCATGTTTATGTGTATGTATGTAATGCGTGTGAGTGTATGCATGTGTATGCGCATAATGTGTGTGAGTGTGCATGTTTATGTGTATGTGTGTAATGTGTGTGAGTGTGTACATGTGCATGTGCATAATGTATGTGAGTGTGCATGTTTATGTGTATGTGTGTAATGTGTGTGAGTGTGTGCATGTGTATGTGCATAATGTATGTGAGTGTGCATGTGTATGTGCATAATGTGTGTGAGTGTGCATGTTTACGTGTATGTATGTAATGCGTGTGAGTGTATGCATGTGTATGTGCATAATGTGTGTGAGTGTGCATGTTTATGTGTATGTGTGTAATGCGTGTGAGTGTGTGCATGTGTATGCGCATAATGTGTGTGAGTGTGCATGTTTATGTGTATGTGTGTAATGTGTGTGAGTGTGTGCATGTGCATGTGCATAATGTATGTGAGTGTGCATGTTTATGTGTATGTGTGTAATGTGTGTGAGTGTGTGCATGTGTATGTGCATAATGTATGTGAGTGTGCATGTGTATGTGCATAATGTGTGTGAGTGTGCATGTTTACGTGTATGTAATGCGTGTGAGTGTATGCATGTGTATGTGCATAATGTGTGTGAGTGTGCATGTTTATGTGTATGTGTGTAATGCGTGTGAGTGTGTGCATGTGTATGTGCATAATGTATGTGAGTGTGCATGTGTATATGCATGATGTGTGTGAGTGTGCATGCTTATGTGTGTGTGTGAGTGTGCATGTGTATGTGCATAATGTGTGTGAGTGTGCATGTTTATGTGTATGTGTGTAATGTGTGTGAGTGTATGCATGTGTATGTGCATAATGTGTGTGAGTGTGCATGTGTATGTGTATAATGCGTGTGTGCATGTGTATGTGTATAATGCGTGTGTGCATGTGTATGTGTATAATGTGTGAGTGTGCATGTGTATGTGTATAATGTGTGTGAGTGTGCATGTGCATGTGTATGTTATAATGTGTGTGTGAGAGCATACTCTTGTTCCTTCTGCACTCAGCCTGCACTGAGCTGTGATGTATTTGCTCCAGTTCCCAGGGAGGATGGCTTGAGTCAGATCACCAGAGTCTTATTCACTTCTGTGCATTCAGGCAAACAGAACCATGCCGGAGAATCATTTCAGAAACATTTATTATACTTATGTGCATGAGAGAGGGTGTCAGTGTGTGTGTGTGCGTGTCTGTGTATGTGCATATGCACACATGTGTGAGAGAGGGCATGTGTGTGTATGTGTGCGCACGTGTGAGAGAGAGGATGTGTATGTGTGTGTATGTGTGTAAGGGTGTGTGTATGTGTGTGTGAGAGAGGGTCAGTGTGTGTGTATGTGTGTAAGGGTGTGTGTATGTGTGTGTGAGAGAGGGTCAGTGTGTGTGAGTGTGTGTGTGTGTGCGTGTGTGTGTGTGTGTGCGTGTGTGTGTGTGTGTGTGTGTGTGTGTGTGTGTGTGTGTGTGTGTGTGCGTGTGTGTGTGTGTGTGCGTGTGTGTGTGTGTGTGTGTGTGTGTGTGTGTGTGTGTGTGTGTGTGTATGTGTGTAAGGGTGTCTGTATGTGTGTGAGAGGGTCAGTGTGTGTGTGCGTGTGTGTGCGTGTGTGTGTGTGCGTGTGTGTGTGTGTGTGTGTGTGTGTGTGTGTGTGTGTGTGTGTGCGTGTGTGTGTGTGTGTGTGCGTGTGTGTGTGTGTATGTGTGTAAGGGTGTCTGTATGTGTGTGAGAGGGTCAGTGTGTGTGTGCGTGTGTGTGCGTGCGTGTGTGTGTGTGTGTGTGTGTGTGTGTGTGTGTGTGTGTGTGTGTGTGCGTGTGTGTGTGTGTGTGCGTGTGTGTTTCCTCTTGTTTCTTCTCTCTGGACGGAAGCCTGGAGCTGCTGGGGCTCTGCTGTGTAAGTCCACATGCAGGCCTGGGCCGAGGGGCCGGTGTTATGTGAGCGCATTAACCACAATGCACTGCACACAAGCAGAGAGCGCACAATTACCACGCACTGCTGATATCACACAACCAGCCAGCGTCCAAAGAAAATAAACTTTTATTCTTTCTCGGGAAAAGATTAGTTTAAAGTGACAGAACAGAATTAATTGCTCTGCAGATTCCTAAGTAAGCAGATCTTTCCAAGCTGATGCTGGTGACAGGCTTTAAAGTTGGCTGTGGGGGAGGGGGGCAGCTGTTCTACCTGAACACATCTGTATATTGCAACTGTAATATCTTCTCTGCTGTATTTTTGTTAGCAATACTGCAGACTTGATTTCTCAGGATATCCACTGCAAAATGACGCACAAGGGAAATACTGATGATCAAACCAGCTTTGATCCAACAGCGAGTACGGATGCAGTTTTTTTAATGAAATACACCTAAAGTATTGCACACATTCCAGTTCGTATTTAAAAAAAAGCTTTCATGTGTTGGACATATATTATGGTTAAATGAAAAGAAATGGCTATGACATGTCATTTCAGATACTGAAATGGACTTGCACTGGGCCGAATAACAGTGCTTAACCATTGCCGTCACATACCTGTAAAAAGCTTTTCCACCAGCGGGAACTGTTTCAGTGTAAGTGGACAAACCGCAGACTGAATCCCAATGAGTTGGAATGACCTCTACTATGTGAATTTATGTGAGGAGAAGGGCTGCTTTCTCTAAATGCGTTCTGCACCTGATGTGACTTCTAATACTCACTTTTTTATCCTGTGGAGTCAGAACCATTTAATACAGTAAGTCGAAGGCAAATAAAAAATATAGAAAAATAAGTACCAATGTAAGATGGTTGAGCAGGCATGGCCAGACATATATTGGGCTTATAAGGTGACAATTGCTCAAATTTTGTATGTATGTTCCGCTATTACATGGATAATTCCCACCCTTGTGGGTATGTGTTAACATTCTATATGTCCTTTACGTGGAAAAGAAATTACCTTGCGACAATTCAGAACATGCATGTCTGTAACTTAAGAAATCAGGCTAAATCAGCAATTTTTTCATGTTGCAAGCACTGTAGGTAAGCTCCTAATATTAAATTGAATGGCGGGAGGGAGTATAACACAGATGTAATATTATGGCTCACATTCTGTCCAGGCAAGAAATACCGAATTCGTTGACTGCTAAAAGGAGGACTGTCGGTTGTATTCATGGTTAATGTAGAGAGCTGCGTGCGTGTCAAAGTAAACCCCAAAGAAACACGATAAGTCAGCTGCATTATTGTAATGAAGTGCTTCATTATTGATTAGTTTAGTCGCACGCTTTGAATGACATTCAGCTATTGGGGAAAATATAAGTAGGGACAGGACAGCAGCACTCCGGATAGCGGAGGCACCGGAGGCCAGAAGCCAAGGCGATGGGTGTAGGTCTCATGGATAGGTGACACGAACATTAAATAATAAAAAGTCTCGCTCGGTACCCTGACTGACACCCCACCAGCAAAATGAGAAGTCAGGGGGGTGTGAGGGAATTCCAGTAAGGAAAGTGACACTAATGGGTTCTAGCAACACCATTATTTTACCAATGTACCATATAATGAGTCCCAACAGTATAAACAATAAGAAAAATGCTGGAGTCAAAGGCAGTCAAACTGCTTTCATTTCCATGTCAAAATCATTACAGAATTGCATTATAGCTGCATAAGTAATTATCCAGGTGTCTGCAGATAAAATAATGATCAAAATTCATCTTTACAAAGGAAGCCTGCCGCATTGAGAGAACCAAGGAATTAACCAGAAATGAAGTTTGTACACTTGTAAAAAATTATGGAACGGTTTTTTTTCTTGGATCCTCTTTCCTCTTCAGCATGAATAGTCTTGTCCCTTTCATTATGTTGATACACAGTAAAATGTCCAGTGTTAATTAAACTCTAACAATGTTAATTCAACTCTTAACAGATAAGATTTGGTTCCACATTCCAGAATGGGACCAAATGTAATCTGTTAAGAGTTGAATTAACACTGGATATTTTACTGTGAGGATGCTACACGAACCTACTTTGTATCTACTACTATAACCTACTATAGCCTATTCAACTTTTAATAACTGACTGTTCTATACGCTATGTCCTGCCTTTTTTTTTGCTTCATTTGCTAAAGTTCTCCTAACACTAATACCACTGATGATTATGGCAATAAGAAAATGATGATAATCATATTTTACATTAATATTCACACTATTGAATCGAATATCGGTCTTAACTCCTATACAGTGACGCCCCCATCACCTGAAAACATTATTTTTTTCAAAATATGCAACGGAAAATATTATCTACATGTCTTTAGTGGTACACGAATCATTATTGCATGCAGCTTATCACTCAGCATGGCTGAGTTCTCCAAGCTTTCAACAAACCCACGAAAAGTGAACACGACAAAGGCAGCAACTAACTCTAACTCTAAAATTGAACACTACAGTGTATTACGTGGGAGGAACGGGCAAACGGAGATGAAAAAGTCATTATATTAATGTATCATACAAGTTACACAATCTGCTGATTCACGTTTACAATGTATCCGCTTCTTCTCATAAAGCAAAAAAATTTAAACGAATGATTTAAGACATTTTTTTGCGATGCTTACAGGACAAGAATTTGAACAAAATAAAGAGCGTCAAATTGACGATTTCCTTTGAATTACTTTCTATGCATTTAAAATACTTATATCTGGGAAAAATGTTCACATCACTATATATGTACATATCTGTGTATCTATTAATATACCGATACATACAGCCATCCACATACCCATATTCACGCGCACATATGTCAAAGTGTAAAATTACAGAATGACTGAAACGGCGTGTGAGCGGCGCAGATAAGCCCCTGCAAATCCTGGCTGGCACTGAGCGGAAGGATTATTATTCCACTTTATAACAGACAGACGGTTTCGCTGTACCGCTCATGAACAGAGGACAATATCGGAGAATTCCGTCGAGTGCGCAGAAGAATCCGTACTCTGACTTTCTGGCAGTTCCTCGACGTTTCCAGCCTGTCATTGAGACTTTGAATGCGCATCTATTCAAAGGTGACAAAATGGGCACCACCTGGTTACGTCACTGTACAACATTTGCAGACAACTTGGGTGGCTGTGGATCACACAACCTCAAAGACTCCGTTTATCTATCAACTGACAGGCCTCTCTCTCTCTCTCTTTTCTCTCGCACACACACGCACACAGAGAGAGACACGCGCGCGCACTCACAGAGGACAAACTCTCCCTCCCTCTTTCCCTCTCACAGCTGCAGAGAGAATAGGCAGAGCAGCCGTGCACCGAGACAGGCTACGATAAATAAGGACGCACGCCTTTATACTGGAACGGGATTATAGCTCAATGCAGACGCAGTTTACTGTACAGTTTGTGAAAACCGAGGAAATTGCGCTTTGGAATTTATACATTTTAGCGTTCAGTAGTTTCGAAACTAAACGAACAATTCATTTCACTGCAAAACTCATTTTTTTAAAAATTAAATACTGGGCTGACCAAAACGACCACCGCTACAGCAAGTTGAGATTTTCGTAAAATCGGCATTGGAGCAATATTAGCCTGCTTATTGCGCGCTACAGAAATGCCTTTCAGTCACCTTCGGAATTAGCCCAGGACTTGGCGTGCGTGTTTCTTAGACTAAGCGTTTTGTGGTTTGCACTGACAACATTCAAAATAACAATTTGACAACATCGCACTAACAACCCTAGCCAGCAACACAAGCAATACAGATCAATGAAGAATGCGGGAGTATTTTGGTGTTCTGTCCAGACGGAGTTAATGAAGCCCTCGGTGGTATCATGCGTCTTCTCCCCGAGCCCAGCGCGCAGTCTTTGCGGCTCATCTTTCTGCTAATATTCGTGATGGGGGTGGCACCGTCCCCAGCTTTAACTGCGGGTTGTCCTGACCGCTGCGTGTGCGACGACCAGCTGGTCGTCCAGTGTGCCGGGCAGCAACTGACCGACTTTCCTGCCGACCTCCCGCTAGCCACCCGGCAGCTCATAATCTCCAACAACCGTATCGGTGAGCTACCGGCGCTGCAGCTCAACTACCTGTCCGACCTAGTGTACCTGGACTGCAGCAACAACTCTCTCACGGAAATATCGGAGTCAACATTTGGTAACCTCCGGAAGCTTGCCTACCTAGATCTGTCCTTCAACACTTTAGCCCAAATTGATGACCGGACGTTCGGCCCGTTGGCCAGCCTGGTGATGCTGAGAATGACGGACAATCCCGGTCTCTCAGAGATTCACCCTGATGCTTTCTCCGAGAACGCTGCGCTCCAGGTTCTGGATGTCAGCCGGAACAACCTAACAACGCTTAATATCAGCACCCTTATTGCCTTGCCAGCCCTTCGATCTCTCGGACTGAGCGGGAACCCCTGGCGCTGTGACTGCGACACCGAGGACCTCTGTCTTTGGGTGCAAATCGAAGGATTCAAGTTTCAAGGTGAGGTGCGCTTTTTGATTTAGGCTAATCATATACTTTATTTGCCCGCCCAGATATGTTAATGTAGGCCTGTTCACTCAAAATAAACTTTATTAAACACCATTTTAGTATCTGCTTCTGCACACTCATACAGAACTGAAATATATAACTAATAAAATTAAACGCAGCGCGGAAAAATTGCCTCACCATTCCCTGGGTATTTTAAGGTATTGTTAACGGGTGTTGTGCAAGGGTGTAAACAGATATTTGGCATTTATTAAGACACTTAGAGGACAAGAGTGTTTAAAGGCTTATCGCCTGTCACTGTTACAGCACGAAATTCATATTTATACTTTACTTGGACGCTGTAGCAGTGTGCTCAGATAACACACACTTGCGCGGAGCCAGAGAAAACAACTGGACTTTAACGGTTTGTTCCGTTTAGCTAGGTATCGCAATTCACATGATGGAATGGCAATGCGATGCAAGGGGTAATTCAGTGTTCTTTTCGTGTCGAGATCCTTCCGTGACCTTGATATCCGTTTAAAATTCAGACCCATGAGCTTTTGAAAATGTAGACAGACCTAAGCAATTTAAATTATGAATATTCACTGGAAGAAACTAAGGAAGAGAACTGTACCTCTTGTGGAAGGGATGGTGTACTTAATACTTGCAAGTTTAAAGTTGCACTTCTGACTGGAAATTGTTGAGATTCTGAGGCACATAAAATGACCAAAGGATAATTTCAAGTAAAGCAAGTAAAATGTGTTACTTGCAGCAAATCAAGAGTAGGCCACTTGAGGCTGAAACTGAAAATATAAAAACTGCTCTGTCTTCCTCTGATCTAACCGATATGCAGTTCCCATTATTTCTGTGCCTCCGGATCTATCCCTTGAGAGAAAAGGCAGCTAATTAAACACAGCGCGAAAGACTTAAAGAAAAAGTGTCCAGTGACACGTTTGCACACACAGTAATAAAACATAACCCAACTTTTTCCAGAGCGGTAATACCCCCACTGCATGTCGGTAGAGCTGTGCTGTCGGTGAAGGGTGCTTTGGTACAGAGCACCCACTGCAGAACCAGCGCGTGAATCATGCCTAACATGTCTGAGTCAGTGTGTGAGAGAGCTCTCCACTGGCTGGGCTGCAAGGGGGGTTGGCCAGGCACTGGATAGGGGGGTTCCTCCTGTCAGATACACGGCACTCTAAAAGCGTGCCTCCCATTGCCAAGGCAAGATAACCCCGCCCCACTTGCCCTGCTTTCCTATTCATTTGCATGACTGTTGGACAGGAGGGGGGGAGAGCGGGGTGGGGGTCACAGGGAGGTCGAAAGCTAATTGGTGAACAGACAGCTGTTAACCTGTGCCCATTACTTACCACTGCCCAACAAATATGACATACCAGAAGAAGGTATGTCCCTTTTACTTTTTAAAAATGGGGACCTGCTGATATTCGCTTGGCCATGAAAGTGGTGAGTGCAGTGTTCTGGTTCCGCAGACCCCAGCAGTGTGTGGGGCACATCTGGCCTGTTTGGTAGGTAGCCTGGACCACATGCACGATGACTAATGGGTCTGTTGCACTCACTGACAGCTTGAGTGGCAAATGCCCGGCCCTGTACATTATTAACAAGATAGACCATCTTGTCCGTCTGCCTGGAGCACAGAGGGACGCGAGCACAACATTAAGATACAGGGTCTCGCAGAAAAAAGTTGCATTTAAGTAAGCTTGACCAAAAAAAAAACAGCCTGGGGAGCTGTTGTGTTGGAACTGTTCTTGGTTGGTGAACAACGTCTTATTTTCCTTTGAAGTAGTGCCGCTGTGTAGTCAAAGGGAACTATCGTGCTCTCGCACCCCCAAAAACCACTGTTACTGCCATGTTTGGGCTGGTGTGACACACAGACCCCCCCCCCCCATGTATTAATAGTGAAGTAGTGAAGGTGATGTATGGAAATGTGACAGCCCCGGGGAATGGGTCAGGGGGGTGAGGCGTGTGTGGCCTCCTTCCTTGGTTTGAGATTGTAATGTAAAGAGATCCTTGTGTCATTCGTTCTTTCGTCGAAGTTCATCTCTTCCCATTCTCATTCGGCCAGAGCTCCTCTTGCCATAACCTGATTGGTCAGTCCCGATTCCCAAGTTCCAGTGCTGAGAACGGTTTAAAGAGGTCTGTATAACCAATATGACAGGGTGTGGATTCAAAAAAGAAAAAAGAATTACATTGCAGCGAACAGTGTTATGTTAATGAGAATCTGGGGAGCTGAGCTTCTAGTGAATTAGTTTACCTATCAACTAATCTGATAGAGGCTGCTTAAAGTTCATTTAGACCGATTTACATTTGAGAACATTAGATTCAGAGAACTGCCTTTAAACACTGTCTACTGGGGCACCTTTGTTATGAGGACATTTTGATCCTCTAAAGAGCAGTGCTTGCTCCCACCCTCCCCATGAGTAGATGTTAGCCATTAACAATGCAATCTTTTTAAAGTACCTTTTACTGGGCCGCCCTTGCCAGTATGTTGCCAAAAATATTTATGCATTAAATCTATTCCACTCGTGTTATTTATAGACACAGGCAATCTTGAAGATGTAGAGTTGCCTCTGAATATTTTTCACTGGTCAATTCGAAAGGCAGTCCACTGATCAAATCTTTCTGAACAGTTTCGACTTTAAGACATACTGTATCAAATAGGCCTACCTTTTTAATAAGAGTGAATAGAGCTTGTAATTTAAGTATGGACTGAACAATTAAAACATCCGATACTAACTTCTGGAGTATTCACCTCAGAGTTAGATTTGTAGCACTCCCCAGTACTAGATGCACACAAGAGAATCATCATACAGTAGGTAAGCATAGAAAAACCTATATTGGGGGAATTCCTGCTCTTCTCTGTCATAAAATGTTGTATTAACACACCATATTGTGTGTACATTATTTTTAATATCGCTGAGCTGTACAGAGGACGCAGTAAAATGTTTCGTGTGGTAATTTAACACTAACAGAGGTTATGAGTCAGAGAATAATGAAATGACTACTATCCTAGTAAATTCTGGTCTGTGAGAGTTGATTTAGCACTGAGCGTTCTGTAGTAGAACACCTGATCGAGGCTTTAGTGAGAGCAGTCTGGAGGAGCCGGTGCCAGGCCGAGCAGCTATCAGGCCTGGACGCGCGTGTGCCTGGGGTCTCCCAGGAGATGTGAGTGTCCTCGCAAAACCAGTGGTCTGTCAGGCCTCTCTCTCACTCAAGCCAGCCCCCGCACGCTGGATCTGACGTGCCGTCGGTGATCTGGGCTGTCCGGAGAGAGGGGCCTCGGTCGTCCAGGCCCGTCACGGAGCTTCACTGCCTCCCGTGCCGAAAGCAAGGGGGAACTGGGCTGAGCCAGAGAGAAATATCGGTGGAGTTGCCAGCCCAAAGTGGGAGGCGATAAGATGGAGGGCGAGGAAAGTCAAGAGAGGTATGCTGATTGGACAACAGTGAAATTATGTTTTGGTGCGGGGAAAAAACCTAAATTAGTCGATTGATTTTAGCGTTTAATGTTAAAAAAGAAAACACCAGCATACATTGGTGTGCTGTCATTGATACGAGGGGGAAACTCACTCCCCGTCCAATCATCATTCAGCATTTTATATCTAATTTAAAATATATAAATAAAAAATAATTGATTTTAGATGGCCTCTAAATAACTATGTAAAATATGCTAGTACAATTTAATGCAACAAAATATATTTGTTTTCATCAAACTCCACATTTCATTATGTATGTCTTGGCATTCACACATTTGCCATGTTGATAACAGTGTGAAAGTGTGCTTTTGTTGAGATTGGAGGGCAGTTTGAGTCTCTGAGTTTATTCTGGATGAACATAATGTTTTCAGTTCATTCAACGCCCTCATTGCCTTCTAGACTGGAACCTAGGTGAGTTAAGAATCACATTATTTTAATGGTAGCTGCAATCACAATTTTCCCTGGAAAAGCCCCCGCACCCCCCTCACCATCCGCAATAACGATTCCCCCTCCACCCCCCCAGTCAGCGATTGCAGTCTCCCACCTACCCTCCACACCCCCGCCACCGCCGTCCATGATCGCAATCTCTGTTTTATTTGTTTTTCAGCACGCCCATGAAAGGCTGATTTTCAAACCCCCTGCACGTCCCTGCCAATACACATAATGCGTATTTAATACCGCAAACGCTTCGCTGCGTAATCACGTGACTGATGATACTTGCTTATTGATTATTACAATAATTGTATTGATATTTTGTTCGTTTACAATTTAGAAGCAGGATTGGTTCGGTGCTGTTCTGTTCCTCGGTGGCCTGGAAATGGTATGCTGTTCCTAAGGCCCACACTTTGTGAGTAATGATAGATAAAATGAGGAGAGAAGGGAAAACTAATAATAATACATAATAATCTTCAGTTTTTTTGTAAGGAACATGAATAGATCCGTTACTTAAGGCCAGACCTTTTTCAAAATCTTCCTGCATATGTACATTTAGCATAATTCAGGCCTGTACGTATCACATACACACTTACAGTGTATTCTCACACATTCACAAACCCATCCACCTACACACACACATACACACGCACATATACGCATGCAATATAAACACACCATTGTACACACACACATGCAGACATGCATATATTACACATATGCTCACACACACACACACACACAAATAAATACACACACACAGACATACAGACACACACGTACACAAAATAAACACACATCACTGTACACACACACACGCTCACATATATATGTTACTCACACACATGCTCACGCACGCATGATATGCATGAACTGTACCCACTATACGTACACACATATTACACGTTTGTGCATATCTATCAGACACACACTGCACACGCACACAATAAGAAACCAGATTGCAAAACTGCGTCCCTATTATCCACAGCACTTTTATCTTTGCTTAGTTTGCTGAAGAAACAGCCTTTTTATCTATGGAAGCTTACCAGCAGGACAGGGGAATATTTAGGGAATGTTGCTTACGGTGCATTCTCAATATTCAGGCCCCCCCGCCCCATTAATTTCACAATAAAGCAGCCTCTTCTTAAAGATTAACATATGCGACTGCATAATTAGAGAGGGGGTAAAAATAGCCGCGTTTACGGTATGACTACGAGGCTGTCCATCTGAACTCGGCGTACAGTAGGAGGGTTAGCTCCTCGAGGCCGGGCTGAGCAGCGGAGCGTTACAGCGCGAGGGGATGCAGGGAGTGATGCGTGGATGGGTGGACGGAGGGAGCAGGGTTGGAGTCTCTCTGTTTCTTCCTTGCTGACAGGCTAAGCAGAGGGGTCACAGCAAGCAATTTGGTGCTTTTGTGGGGGGGCGGGGGGGGGGGGGGGGTCACGGGAGACGTCTGGCTTTGAGTGTTTTTAATCGCCGGCGTGTCTGCTTTGAAAGACAAAAATGTTCATAGTGTAACACAGGAGTTACAAAATTATTCAGTCTGTGAGAGGTTACAGCAGCCAATGAAATGTCTCAGAGAATGTGGGCAGTTTGGTTTGCTGTCAGACTGCGCCATCCTGCTTGTTTTTAATGATCCCATTGGATCTCTCCTGGTGCTCCTTCAATATTAGACCCTCACACAGATGCAATACAAATGGAATCCAATACTAACTGACAAAAGATCAACTGAAAGTCATATCAGTGCATTCACGGCATGTCTGGTGGCTATTGGCCTGTAGCATTGTGCCAGTTTATAGAATCATTCAGCAGTTAAATCAGAAGGTTACAAGGGCTCGTTTTAGGAAGTGTGTTGAAAGGCGTCTTTTTGATGTAGTCATTGTCACATACTGTAAGCACCAAAAATGGACTGATGTTTCTGGGAGGGCTGTGGAAAGGCTTTGTCTGCCTGTATTAAGTGAGAGTCTATAACAGAGCAAAATGGGCAAGAAAAGTGGTTCTTTACCTGAATAAGCACTATGATGAAAGAAAATGCATGGCTGTCCCTCATTTACAGTATTCACAGTATCATTTACAACGATTTGCAGAGTAAAAAAAAAATCAGGTAAAAGAAAATATCAAACAACTGTTCTTTTTGGATCCATTACATATCCTGTTCTATAAAAGTGCTGTAATTCAGTTACTGTGAAGAGGAGCTTGTTTTCTTTAAAGGGAAAGCAATAAGTATCAACAGGCCCACGTTTCAGAAATGTACAATTTGCTGCAAATAAAGGCTTTTTTTGGTTCCTGTAGAAACAATGCAAAAATGAGGTTAGGTGAATTTAACTAAATTTAGGCATAAGTATATTTGCTGACAAGACCAGTTTCTCTATACAATTAATCCATAAAATAATTTTTAACAGTACATTTCAGCCATATGGCTTACATACACCATTAAAATAGTGCGCATTTCACTATGGATTCTAGTGGTTGGAAAGCAGTTTAGATGAACATATACTGTATTTATATTATTTGTATATATTTCTATTGTTAGATAATTATATTTTATTATGCTGATTATGGTTTTGCAATCACTAATAATTTGGTATTAGGGTGAATTGTAATTGTAAGCCATGAACCTTTTTTTTAAAAAAGTTATTCTTTTCAGTATTTTGGAGCATAGCTTTGACTAAGAACACGAGTTTAAGAATATGTATCGTAAAATGAGTTATTTAAAGGAGTATGATTATTGATTATCCAAGAGTCAATAATTATTAAATGAGTGTGACACATTTTAGTGTAAACGAGAGGACTGGATGAAAAAAAAAAAAAAAAAACCCAGATAAATTCACTCTTAGCCGAACTGTAGCACAGGTCTGATGGTATGGTGGGGGAGGGGTCGCACTTGTACTCTGTCCTATTTAAGGCACTCTTGCCCCATGTCACCCAACCCTCCACCGGCTGGTCGTTTGAAGGTGGAATTCCACTCAGAGAGGTATTGTGTGACACTCCCGTGCAATATACTAATAATACATATTGATGGTCGTTTATATGGGCATGCTAGGGGTATGCTAAAACAGTTTTCTTAAATAAAAAAAAAGATGGGAACTGCTAAAAAAAAAAAAGACCTTCTATAGTGGAACTTGAATTACACTGCTGGGATTTCAGCGAATGCCTTCTGTAGCTGGAACTGCGTACTTTAATGTTTTGTTCCTAGGAAACAGCTTTGAAATTTTTTTTGCTTGTTTCTCATGGCATTTCAGGCTAAAAACTAAAATTTCAATTCTAAAAATTCATATCCATAGCTGAGGTATGTGTAAAAGCAGTTGCACCATGCCAAACGAAAAACCAAACAAATTTAACACACACGGTAAATGCATGGTGCAGGGAATAACTGGGGAGGGAGTGACTCTCTAGACAGGCAAATAGAGTGCCAAGTGCCATTAGAAAGTGCACGCCATTTCAAAAGCATGCTAGTTATCCTCTCTTTAATACTCAAGTGCAGAGCTTTCACTCGGGCTTGATTTATGGGAGGACAGCCCCGCAGTGCTCCTTGCTCTCTCTGTGCATGGGAGACTGGAAAGACTAGGGGAAACTGGGCCTTCCCTGACAGAGGAGAGAAAAAAAAAAGCAGCGAGGCCCTGGGTGGTGGTGAACTGCGCTGAGCGGTCCTTAATGAGGGGGCCGAGGGTTCGACGCGGTCTACGCGGCGTGTGTCGCAGACGGTGAGAGGGGCGGCGATGGGAGCTAACGTGCCCCGGGGCTCCCGGCTCGCCCCGCCGACTGGCCCCCGCCGGAGCTGCTGCAGATCGCTGGGCCGGGTTTGGGCCGCTCTCTGGGAGGCAGGGCTGCTGCTGCTGCTGTGACCCAGGGCGCATTCTCCGGACTCCTCTGAGCTCCGCTACGATTGGTCGGCCTCAGGTTCCGGAGGTTTTGTCTGCATGCGTGCGTTAGACCGGTGTTTCTCAACCCTGGTCCTGGGGAGCCCACTGCCCTCCGTGTTTTAGATGTCTCCCTGCTCCGGCACACCAGATTCAAATGAATGGGTCGTCATCAAGCTCTGCAGAAGCCTGATAACGACCCGTTCATTTGAATCATGTGTGTCGAAGCAGGGAGGCATCTAAAACATGCAGGACAGTGGGTCCCCAGGACCAGGGTTGAGAAGCACCGCGTTAGACCAATGGTTTGTTCGATGTCCAGAGTGTTACTCGTGGGTTTTATTTACCAAGCCCACTGCAGTAACCGTTTCACTCCCTCACCCTGGTCGCCCCATATGGAAGTCTCAAAGTGTCGCAAAGCTTTTATTTGACTTGCATGCACTCGTGCTAATGTGCTGTTGGAAATCACCGATTGTGATTAGTTACATAATGCGTTATGCTATTTTTGCACGTTTAAGATGATTTGCCTCACTATTTACTTCCCAGGATAATCAGGGTCATCCCATAATGATCTTAAAGGGTTTTCTCCTGAAGGACGGATAGAAGCCATTTTTGTAGCAGGCAATCACTGTGAGTTGCTGTTTCTCTGACTCGTGGTGTATGCGGTAACGCAGAAACAAAAGATTCCCGACTGTGCTAAAATATGTTTCTGTAATGTAGGATGAATACAGACAGTTATTCATATTTAATGTATAAAGCAACAATGCTAATTTGGTAAATGGACTGCATTTATATAGCGCTTTTATCCAAAGCGCTTTACAATTGATGCCTCTCATTCGCCAGAGCAGTTAGGGGTTAGGTGTCTTGCTCAAGGACACTTCGACACGCCCAGGGCGGGGTTTGAACCGGCAGCCCGCCAACTGCCAGACAATCGGTCTTACCTCCTGAGCTATGTCGCCCTGTGATAACTTTGTAATTTTGGATGAGTAAACACATATTGAACAAGGCAAGCGTAAGTGGCTAGTTGAACAGTGCAAACACAAACACTTATGTTTACAAAATATATATGTTTAAAACGTCATGGAAATGATTAGGGTTCTCTCATGGTTTGCACTGGAATATTGGGAAGGCCTGCCAAAACCGTTAAAATGTTTGTCAACCACAATTGCCTGTAGCCAATTCCTTTAATTGGTAATTAGACACCGTTTAATTTGAACTAATTACTGTTTTAGCCCACAGTATAGCAATTTCCCTGAAAGGATTCAGATAGTGCTTCCTAAGGAAAGAAAGGTCTTGTGAAATTTTGGACAGGACACGTTCAATTAGGCTTATGGTGGAGGGTGATAGATAGGACAGGCTGGTAAGACGTCCGATCCGAAATGTGGCACGTACACTTCCCGTAAGAGCCCCAGAGAAATATTTCTTTCCGAGTGATAGATTTGGCTGACTGTCTGCCACTCTGAAAAGAGTTGCTTTGGAGCAGACTTTAAGATGGAGATTCTGAATGTGACCTGTCTCCGGCTGGTTTCCCACTGGTTAAGCTGTCTGACATGTGATAAATTTGATGTGGGGATATGGAGACAGCTACAGAAAATGCTGCATTTCTATTTTGTTTTTTATACTGTCACGGAATGAAACTGACAGAGTGAATGATTCGGCTCCAGAAAAGTGCATTGTCATTGCATTAATGTGAACCGTACGTGCTCTGCGTGAGTGAGTGTGTCATTTGGGTGCGGGTGCGTGTGTGTGTGTGTGTCTTTATTTATGCTTCTGTTCGGATGTGATTATTCCAAATCACTTACCATCAGTCTTCAGATTAGCATTAATGACCTAATTACTATCCATTTGATAACATGCAAAGAATAGAAAAAGGAGATTATTTTCCTCTTATAAATTCCGCAATTTATAAGTATTTTGCAATTTAAATGAATTCTGTGGTTGCCGGTGTATTGCCTTCTTTGGTTGAAAAAATCTGGATGCAAGTATATGAACTGAGACATTTTGCTTTCTGAAGGTTTAGGACTTGTCCAGCACCATTACTGTGTATGCGTGTATTACATTCCTGTCATAATTGATTAAATTAATCTTTGCCGTAGCTCAGTAAATTGAGCTAAATGCCAATTGCGTGTTTTGCAAACAGTGTCAAAACTGCTTAATATATCAGGCAGGCAATATGCAGTTACTAGATTTGGCTGACTTACCGCATTATCTAAGACGAAACACCAAAGTATAAAGTGCATATAAATCCTCATCGTGTATCCAGGACACTTGGCGTGTGGGTGTGATCGGTCTCTGTGCTGTCTTGCAGATGAAGGACAGACTGTGTGCCGGGGACCTCCGGACATGACTGGGCAGCGGCTGGCGGAGGTGGGCATGCAGCTTCGGGCCGAGTGCCACCAGGGCCTGGGCTACTGGGACTACCTCTTCTTCATCGCCATCGGCTTCGTCATCTTCTCGGCCGGCACGGTGTCCGCCTGGGTGATGGGGGTGCTGATGGTGCTGTACGAACGCTACAGCAAGAGGAAGAGCGAGCGGCTGGACAGCGACGACGAGGAGGACAGGGGCGGACCGGGGATTGGGAGTAACCAGGGCAACGGGGACCTGAAGAAGCCCAGCATGCAGGTGTGATGTTCACGGGGGAAAAGAGGAGGAAGGAGGAAGGGCATCTGAGGAGTAGACTGGCGGTTTTCGGGCACTTGAAAGATGATCACTCAGGAAGTGTGCGTCAGTGTTGCGGAGTCTGAAAGGGATTTCTTAGCCTCTCCACTGCTCATAGACGGGGGCCAAGCTCTTCGACTGGGTGTGCGAGACAGCATCTTCCACCGCTGGACTGCGTACGTTCTGCTCTCACACAGAATTGGACTTAATGGAAAGACTGCGGGTTTTAGTCGAAGAGAACGGGGTCCCAGCCAGTGCAGGCGGAGCAATGACCTGAACATGCCATTTTCCAGAGGGACACAGAGAGCGAGGAGGTGCTTTTAACGAGAGCGATTCACTGCTGATATATTAACACTACAGTACTACGTTTCCCAGAGGCTGCATTCTCCAGCCCATCATATATGGGTCTAGGTAGGCTAGGATAACTGCAAATTATAATCACATAGAAGAACTCCAGCGCTTGTTATCTAATTGGGGTAGGGTTAGCACAGAGCATTGCTCATTAAAGGGGATTTAGTGATTTATAGCTTCAGAGGAAAAGCAACTCTGGCTCCCATCACAAGGGGATCAGGCCTAGTCAACGATAATATATGACACCTGACCTGCCTGGTGTAAAATGTCTTTGGAAAAAAATGCTGTGAACAGGGGTAGTGTCTGGACAGCACTGTCAGCAAAATGGGGGGGGGGGGGTTCCATTTGCGTGTGTGTCTGTGTGTGTCTGTGTGTGTATGTGTGTGTGTGCGTGTGTGTGGAGGGGGAGTATTGATTGATTCCTCTTAATTGAGTCCAGTACTACAGGTCAAGGTGGAATAGCTCTTAGCATACCTCTACGCGCTGCACCAGAAGCCTTAGGCACTGTGGAAGACATAATTCTGCAGCAATAAAGCCATGTCTGGGGAAGCTGAGAGAGACAGGCGGTGCCACCCAGCGTTAGGCGATGCGCTTCCGTCCTGGCTTAAGCAAATTCCCACGGCAAAAGAGGTACACGTGGGGTACAATGAAGAGGGTCGCCCCGTTTTTGGGTGTGGCTAAACTAGCAGTCATGTTTTGTAGGCCATTCCCGGTGCACCATGGGATGCTTCGCTACATAGAATCCCCCAGGACCTTTACATCCCGAGTCCAGGATCGTCACAGGTCATCCTGCTTTCTGTCCCGTGTCTTTGAAATAAGGTTGACGCATCATTAGTGGCTCGTGTATTTACGACCTTCTAAAACAGTCTGGAAAAGGCTTGGGGGGGGGGGGGGGGTTCATTGAGGCTGAGTCTCAGATATAAGGACTCTCGGCACTGACCTCTACCTCACTTCACCACCTCCATGCCGTGTCTCTGGCTTAACCCGGGTCACGAATACCCGAGGTCAGTGCTGAGAAGGCCCAGGGGTTCCTGCTGGTGCACAGAGATGAGTATTATCCCACCTACAGCTGCAGACAGAAATATCACGTGTTGAAGGGGAAAGGGGATTAGCTGGGATGTGTATATATATATATATATATATATATATATATATGGGAGATGTTGGAGGATGTATGGTGGAGTTTCTGCTAACCGCCAGAGACACATGGGTGTGGTGGGCTTAATGTCATGCGGGATGAGCCTCTGGCTGGCGTCAGCTGCAAAGCAATAAGAGGGGACTCCAGAGTGGCCCCTCCCACTTATCTAGGCCTTGTCTAGGCCAACCCCCTCCCACAGCTGTGTGTGTATGTGTGTGTGTGTGTGTGTGTGTGTGTGTGTGTGTGTGAGGCTGAGCACTTCATGAATGTTAGCGTGTTTGGTACTGACTGCTTGGAGCTTGGATCTCTACGCACGGGACCCATCTCTTTCTCAGGGGGTCCTCAGCTGAACGCTGGCTGTGGCGGCTGTTGGACGTCGGGGCGCGTGCTGGCATTCTGTGCATGTATCTGTACATTATGTAGATTACATACGTGTAATCTCGCACGTGAGGGGAGGGGAAAAAAGTGAAGTTACTGTGACTGCGGGGATAAGCCAATCAGACTAGAATACTTATGAGCTTATTTGTGCCCTTAGATCAATATCCCCTTCAAAGGCGCCCGTGTCTTTTGCCGCCGTCTGCGGCGCAAGGCAAACTCCGAAATGTGTATTTCAGTCCACAGCGCCGACATGAAAAGAATATTAATAAGCGTCGGCAGTCTGTACGGGGCCCCAGAGAAATCATCCTCTACAAACAGCGATGCTGTGGGGCCTACGAAGGAGGGGATGTGGTGCACTCCTGGGCTTCATCCATTTAACATCGTTCCCCCCGCCCGGGTCAGACACGGTCTCGTCTGTCTTGTCTGTCTCGCGTGCGGAATTCTCTGCAGCGGCATTGTTTTTTTGTTTTTTTTCGCAAGGCGGTGATAGTGAATAGGGCCGGCTTGAGAAGAGGCAGCTTGGGAGGCTAAATCAAGAAGATGACAGTTTCCTTTAGAGAGGACCCACAGTGACAGAGCAGAGCAAAATGGCTCTTTTTTCCTTCTGCCTGACACTACTCAGACCTTAGCATTCCTGTTAACCTGTCCCGTAGCATGCGCAGGAAGACTGACTGTGAGTCAAAGTGTGATCTACAGGTCAGTTGAGCAGGTAGATGAAGTGTTAAAAGAATTCTGGCCACCACAGGTGCGCTCCATTGACAGCACTTCAATGTTCCTGAATATTCCGGAGTGGGCAAGTTCGGAACACATTTTTTATTGTGATTGACAGTTTAAACGGGTTCTCTGATTGCAGTTGAATTCTGAAACAAAACAGGAAGTGTCTCCTGGGTAATCTGTGCTCAGATTTGCGTGGGCATTTCCCGGGACCCGAGATTTGATGCGAAGATGGCACATTCTTCACTGAGCACTTAAGAGTCGGATGCCTGAATGAACAGGCTGGCGCAAGCCAAGAGTCGAACACAAAGAGTAGCGACAAATATTTGCTGACTGCACAAAACACTGGCAACCCCGCCCGCCTCTGCTCCTATCCTGTATGGCTTCTGAATCAGTGCCCATATATCGGGCTCAGGACTTAATATGCGCTGTACAGCATGTCCCTGCGGATGATATTTCATTTTCAGCGCAGGATACTTCTATGTTTGCTTGACAGATCAGCCGAGCCATGCATTTAAACTGTCTTTGTGCATCCTCTAAGTGGGCCTCCTGTGTCATGCCTCATAAAGTGATCAAATATTTACCGTAGCACTTCTGCGCCCCCATTACTTTACTTCCTCCTTGCACACACAGGGGCTAATTTACTTGAATTTACAGAAACTCTGAAAATATTCTCACAAATGCTCGTGCTTTTTCATGATAAGCGTGAGCCGCTATCATCAGAGAGAAGGGGGAGAGAGAGCGAGAGAGAGAGAGCTGTTTTAAATATTTAAGGATCTGTCTGAATGAATGAAGCCCTGGATGTGCTATGAAACACAAGCCGGAGGGCCAGCGGAGCTGGCAGATAGGGGCGAGTCTTCACGCCATCTTGCCAGCCGACTGGCTCTGCGGAAGCAGGTGGAAGGGGCGGTGGGACAGCAGCTCGCTGTGGGAAGGGCCAGGCCCAGCAGGAATGCTGATGACTGCACACATGTGCATGCCTTAGTAAGCCCTCAAACAGACCCCCTCCCCACCAACCCCCCCTCCCCCCCCCCCCCACACACACACACACTCACACTCACACACACCACAAGCCTGCTGGCCATCCGGCCTGCTCTTCTGACACCCCCTGATACAGTGGAAGCAGGAATCCCACTGAGCCCCTAGCTCTGCCATCGGAACATTACAGTGGAAATCTGAAGAGGCCCAGCCCCGACTGTCCAGTCAGTCACATCCCACCAAAAGAACAAGCTTTTAGCAGACACACCAAATTCGTGAGAGAAGAGAAGTGTTTGACTTGTCTGGGTCTTTGTGTACTATTGTGTCTGAGTCTCGAGATTACCGTACTGTTGTGTCTATGACAGACACAGACAAATACCAGGGGCACGTATTAGGCATTGTGCACCTTTCTTTTGTATATGGCACTTATCTCCCCCAGTCACTAAGCTTCAGTGTGTAATTCAGCTGTCAGAACTGTCAGGAGGTACTAAAGGAACTACCTGTCGTACTGTATAGGCAAATGGGGCATGGGGTCAAGAGTTCATGTGTGTGTAAACGTGTGTGTGTGTGTGTTTGTGTTTGTGAGTGTGTGTGTGTGTTATTTCACTATTGGGTGTCTGAAGGAGTATCAGCATGAGGGGCTGAAACAGAGGAGCCATCTAATGCAATAAGGCAATAAAATAGACCATCAGTGCTCACAGTCATTAATACAGGGCGAGGAGGGGTCATTTTTCTTCATGTGATCAAGCGAGGCTCGTTGGAAATCCTGTGTACGTATACTGTGACCCACTGGGTAATCAGAGCAAAATGTCTGTAGTGCTTGTCTCAATTCCAGACAGTGTCAGGGTACCTTTAAGGCCAGTGCAGACACCAAAGTATCGGAAGCAGCCCAGGATAGCACTTTCTAAAGGTATGGTGAGTTAAGTGGTCAGCGTTTGACTTTTTTTTTTTTTTTTTTTAATTCTGAAGAAGCTAGTTTTGCCCTGGAAGCTTGGAACACCAATGAACATTCACTGTACAGAGGGAATCCCGATGTTTGTCACCGTGTGAAAGGGGAGAGAACGACTCCCTGCCTGGGACCCAAATTCCTGTGCGGGGCCCATATAGCTGATTCTTCACTTTTGGGAGCCCCTCTGTGCAGAAATTTCCCCTTCCGCTTACGAAATGTAACGACTGCTTATTTCTGTTTGAAACTATCTGCTTGATATCATGTAACATTGAGGGCACATAGGCTACTTATCGTCTGTAACGGTAAAGGAACAAGTCAAGGAGACTTACGGGAGCTTCAGGTTTGTGTTTACTGGGGCTTAAAAAAAAAAAAAACTTCAGTAACTTATATTAAGTGAATAACTTATATTGAATCATGGAAACCAATAAAGAAAATTGTTCCCCCCCCCCCTCGCTCTCTGCGTAATGTATTATGTTTTCACCGCTCCGCTGTGGGGGCGGAGCCTTGCTGTGATTGATGGCCGGGACTCAGGCTGTGCCGGCGTGTCCCCGTCGCCTGGTGCAGTGGGTGTGAGAGCACAGCCCAGAGTCACTCTGCTCACTTGTCCGTGCACAGAACTGTACAGGCCTGCCAACTCTGTACTCTTTCCCAACAATAAAGGTCATCGGAGCGGCGCGGCTGTCCTTTGTGCGTCACTGCTCGTGCCCGGAGAGGCTGCTCCTCAGCGTCTCCACCTGTTTCATCCTCCTCTCCGGCTCACTCTCTTCCTTTCATTCCTCTCCTCTCCTCACCTTTTCGATCCCTGCTCCGTCTGTCAGGGATGCAGTTTTCTTTATTCTTTCTCCTCTGCCGTGCCGGTACTAATGGCGCAGTGGTGCCCGGAGCTAGCGGCCCTCTCCGCACACACACACACACACGCCCGTGTCCTACCAAAGCGGGGATTTAAGCTACATGACATTGAGCCATCTTCCCCATGCACAATGTGCATAAGGGAGAGTTTAATAGCGAAGATCAGCCAACAGAGGGGCTACAGCTCTGTCTCTGTGTGGTGTGTCACAGTAGCTGTGGGGTTGATGCATGGGGTGGGGGGAGGTGGAAGAGAGGGGGGATGGGGGGGGGGCTAGGGTCCAGACATTTCTGGCTGATGTTTGAATGCCAGGCCTTATACACACTGCCAGCTCACAGGAAACGCGATTGCATTTGACAGTTTTATGTGTCATCGGAAGCCAGCAAGGCTTGGGGAGCGCAGGAGATAAATAAACAAACGCGTCGGACGCTTCAGTGTGGCTTGTGACAGTCATCGCTCCCTGCCCCCCCCCCCCCCATTCGTGATGCGGACAAGCCTGCCTGTGACCTGTGACATCTGCCAGCTAAACATGTGCGCGGTGATGCTAACAGGAACTGACCGATGAAATGTGGGTAAAGGTGCAGAACTGAAGGGGTTATTAATATTGCAGAGGAGCAATATTGGCGAGAATCTCCGGTGGCGTTATTTGGCTTATAAAAAATAGAGGATTGTGTTCCAGCCCTGTCGCCGGCTAAGACACGGACCCTAATCTGAGCGCTTTCACCAGCACCGTTTTAGTCCTCCATTAGCACAGACACATAGAGGGCAGAGAGAACCAGGCACACAGAGCGGCCTCGGTTTTCCATTCTCTGGTGCACACCTCACTACTTTTTATAGAAAGGCCCATACGTTAATAGAAAAAGGGCCCTGGAGAGAAATGACTCATTACCGCAGAAATCTCCTTCTGGGTCCTTGTTTCAATTGCCGAACGTGAAGTGGCCCTCGCGCTTGACTTTTCGTCGGCACCTTTCCCGATTTGGAAGGTTTGAGCAGAATTCCCCACCTCATCTCCTGTTTCCGAACTTAACCGCTCCTGGGAGGCCAGGATCAGCCGAGTCCTGTTCCTTCTTACTTTATAGCTTTTTTTTTAATGAGGTCTCGCCATGCTTCACTTTAACATCTCAAATTCCCCAATACCTAAGCTCACCCTTCTGTTGTAAGTATATTTAATCTCAGATGCTAGGCAAAGATGTATTGCACTAAAACGTAAATCCCATATCAACGTTTGCACAATGAACACTTTTAGTTCTGTTCTTGCTCCTTCTGTTCTAGGGTTAATTTGGTGTGACATACTTTCATTTGAGCCATTAATTCTGTGTACATTCTCCAGGTGGTGTTGTCTGCATTTTAATGTTCGTGTACAAATGGGACAAGACTTCTGTGAACCTAACTAGTGATGGACGGTCTGAATCACAGCGATGAATACGCTGCGGCAATGCTTCAGATTAAACCAAAGGAACGATCATTCTAAGAAATATAGTTCAGTCCACCAATTTTTGACCTAATTTAACTCGGTGTTGGTATATATATATATATATATATATATATATAGAAATGGGGAGACTACTTGTAAAACGTGCTGCAATTTCTATATGGTGAAACCAAAAGGTAAATAAAAGGTAAAACACACTTAAATGAACACTGAGAATGTGCACTTAAACCACATGTAAATTGTTTGATTACAAATGTAAAACTGTGGAGTATAATGTGAAGCCAAATCAAGAAAAAAAGTATTTCTTATTTAATATACATATATTCAGTTTCAACACTAAACAATTTTATTATGATTAGTGTAATCTAGCAGACATAGTGACAGTCCAGACTACAAATGATCTCTTAATGGAAATTAAAATTAAAAATGCCGCTAGTCCATTACTGCTAGACCTCCTGCTGTTCTCTATTTAGCTATTTAGTTTCAGGGCATCGTGTCAGATCATTTAAACAGTTTTGAAAGTCCAATTAATAATTCAAAACTAATCTGAAAACTCAAACACGTCTTAAAAGTGTCCTCTATGAGTATTTTATAGTTGCTGCACTGATTTTGTTATAATAATGTTCTGTGTATACCGTAGCTTTTCAATATGCGCAATTAAAATTAAAAAAAACATTTTGTTAATATAAATATTCCACTCAATTGATTCCTTATCTCACCAAATTAGTTGATTAATGATAACCAGGGACGTTCTGTGGCCCATGGGGCCTTTCTAAATATCTATCGTGAGGCCCTCTCCTCTGCTTTCGCTGGGGACCCACCAGCCATTTGCATATATAGTCCTACAGAACACTGGATTTTCAACACCACCAGAAGCTTAATGGGGTATCACATAAGTAAATTTGTGGAGCCTAGCCCATTGTATTTGCATAGCATGAATACCAGCGATTAGCTGTCCCTGCTGACTGTAAACAATATCGCTGTTCCCCCCCGGGTGTCCGGCTTCCGATTCGCTCCCGTTCATTTTCGGGCCCTCATGGAAATGACGGTGACAGGTTTAAGGCACAAACTGTGGAGGATAATAGATTGATAAACTGGGGCGCTAATTTCAAAAAGGTGTCTGTTTTCAGAACTGATGTATATTCAATGTTGTTTTTAAAAAAAAGTTTTGTTATTTTAACTATGTGATGTATTCTTGCACACGAATAACAAAGTAAATCAAACAATGTTTGTTTTTTTAAAATGATTCATTTTGGCAAGATCCCAAGAATGAATGGAAATTGGAAGTCTGACAACCAGGAGTAAGGGTGATGCTTTTAATGGTCCGCAAGCATATCTGCCTTTGCTAGTAGGACTATTCATGCTTACAAATACTATGGCAGGCTCCACAAAATTACTTATGTTATACCAAAGTAAAATATCCATTTAAGAAGTAAACACTGAGCCTTATAACTGGAATTTTGAAAAAGCTGTGTTTCAAAAAACAAACATTAAACGTGCATTGTTATTTAGAGAGGATAAGGCTTTGAGCTTGGAATCATGGCTTCATGCGATCTACATTCATGGCATTCATAATCAAACTTTGTGGTAGGAATGACAGGCTCTGGTCAATTTAACTGACAAATGATTTGTCAGTCAACCCATAAAAAATGCTGAGTAAAAGCAACGGTGTTTGTGTCGAGAGCTGAGCTGTCTACAGTGTCCAAAAGGCGCAAACTGCCTACAGTGCCCGCGGCGAGCGTTTAAACTTTAAATTATGTGTGGCAATCAGTTACGCCCCGTTCTGCACCTCTCCTTGTTTCTCTGGCTCTCCGTTCCAAAATGTCTGCCCTCTCTCTCCGGCGAGCGCTGTTGAGTCAGAGCCAGGTCTTGACTCAAAGTGTTCCGGAGGGGGACCCCGGGAATAATCGCGGTTGTGATGGATAAGGCTTTGGTGTGGTTCCAGATGCCATATCGAGACGCGGAGTGTTTCCTTTGCGCAGTAATGTGCACTCTCTCTCTCTCTCTCTCCTCTGTTATTTTTTATTTTTGCTGAGAGCGCTGAATCAGCAGTGGAAAAAAGCTGCAGATTGGAAAGCTGCGGGCAAAACGTAGACCCCTGACCCACTTTCTCATCCCTCCCAGAACCCCAACAAACTTCTACCCCTCTGTGCAGTGCAAGGCTGTTACTGTACACCAGCCAGTGTTCAGCAGCTCCATCTGGAGGGAGAAGGAGCCAAATTAACACCAGCTTAACACACATGCTAATTGTGAGTCCGTGCGAGCACAATTTACATATAAATAGAATATTCTATATCGCTGCCTCCGTTCTCTCTCCCTATATATCGCATAGACTGCCCACGCATTCACTGTGACCTTTCTCTCTTCTGCTCTCGCTTTCTCCATCTCTCCTAAGTGACACGTGCACAGTTTCACCACCTCTGCAACACTAAATGAAGCAAAGAAATGCATTGAACATATATATATATATTTACATGCATGGTAGTTGTGATTCCACAATGTCATCGCATGAAAACACTGAGGTTAAAGTTAGAATGTCTAAAACTGTACGGTGCCTCTGTTTTTGGGACAGTGTGGAAGGTCACCTGAAGAGCTTGAAAGTTCTCTTGCAGGTAACACTAAAGATTAAATTTTTGCCAGGAATTGCCATTTTAAACAAAGTCTAGTGCACAGTTTATACTGTAATATTCAGTTTACTGACCTATTATACTTAAATGTAATATTTAGAATATTAAGTATACTTCATTCTTAATATTCTGTTTGGGGATTAAGCCTTTTCCACATTGGATGTAAAGTACTTTACAAAAGGCACATTAAAAACAACTACTTTAAAAGAAAGAGGCAGGCCCAGAGCCAGAGAGGAAGGTCAGTTGCCTTGCTGGAAGCAGCCAGCTATAAACAGGCATTTTAAAATCAATACACGAAGAAAGTAAGATAAAAAGGAAAATGATATAACACTCTGTTTCCTTCTGTTGGGCTATTCTCTCTCCACCCGAGACATTTCTCTATTGATTTTACACAGTTGTGTGGTACATGTTGTGACCCCCGAGGCTAGTCAAGTTGCATGAGCACGTTTTGGTAGAACTATAGCTTGTTGACAAGCTCTGGTTATTAGGAAAAATGATTTGCTATTAGATGCAAACACTTTGTTCAAATGCGTATATATTATACTAACATGGCATCTCTATCCTTTTATTTGCTTTGACCTACCTGTAGGGCTTCACTCCAACCCTAACAATGCACACATCATTCAACAGCTAGAGATTTTGTTGAGCTGCTAATTAGTAGAATCAGGTGTGCCAAATCAGGGTTGAAATGAAAATGTACAGAAGGGTAGCTCTCCTGGAAAAGGGTTGGGAATTACTGCTATAAAATGTCTCGACTTTTGAAAGTCAACTGTGGTCTAATCATGTAGTTCACCCGCATGTTAACTACAGGCATTTATCCCAAGCCTGAGTTTCAGCCCAATCTGTAATTGAAATGGGAAGATAAAATCCACCACACTGTGACTAACATTGCATTAAAGCCAACGTGGTCTGTACTATTGATCATTTTGTTGTAATATCTATTTCACTCAATGCTCAATACAAAAAAAAAATTTATGTTTCCGGGATAAACTAATTCTTGGATTGACACTAATGAATGAAAGAAATCCTGAGATTCAACAGACGCAACAGGGTTCGTTTGATGAAACACCTATACTTGTGCACCCCATAGGCCTAACAGAACAATAAGCGAGCTAACTTCAGCCTGCCTGCGTGCCAACGTCACTTGTCCCCTCCCATTGCATTGACTGACCCAAGACAGCCTGTCCAGTCGCCATGGTGACTCGGTGCCATTTGTTACATAGCTTTGTTCTGAGCTCCTGTAACCCGTAGTAACTTAATGGGGCCAGTGGGTGATGGGGTGAAAAGCAATCTGTTCACATGCCAGGATTTGCTAAAAAATTTGAGCACATTTGAGCCCAGAAGGAACCATGTAAAGATGATAGTGATCAAGTACAAACAAAGTAGATTAAGTTATCTTAAAGGAAAGAGCGTGATATCTATTCACAATCCGCTGGAGAGACTGCTTCATGATACATTAACGCAACAAAGCTGACTGAGAAGTCCCAGTCACTCCAACAATTGAAGACTGGCAAATTTGTATCCTGTCTGAGTTACACTATTGGCTTTTGAAAAACAGCATCTTTAACACAACTGATAAACAGCAAGGTAAGTTTTGATTTAATAATGGCATATGATTAAATATCCTTTTTTTCTATAAGTTCAAGATTCCTAGAAATCCCAATTGCATATAAATGCCTGTATTTATATAATTTCAACATGGGGAAAATAGTGGCTGAATACAAAATGGTTATATAAATAGGGTAACAGCCAGTGCAGTATGATATAATCTGAGAAGTACCATGTCATTTTTTTCTGCATGACTTTCAAGCACATTGAAGTGGTACTCGGGTTGTATTCATAACGCTGCGTGATTTAAGTCAAGATTGAAACGTGGGCGTCAGACATAATGTGCTATCAATATTAAAGGTTGGACACTTTCCATAAAATTTGATCATCGTTTAGTGATTTCATAGAGAGAACAGACAATTACCACCAATTAAAATGATAATTTTTTAATAGCCAGTGGGACCACGCTTGTGCTTGATATTAAATTGCCTGTCAGGACGGGTCATTGCAAACATAATAAATTTGTCTCGTTAAGATGTAGTAAATTATGCCTGCTGTTGCAGCAATATGGAAAAGGACATGAATAAGTATGAATAGATTAATCATCAAACTATAAATACAAATAAATACAAATAAGCACACAATATTACAAAGGTTTATTGATTTTATTTATCAGCTTTGCTAACTGAATGCATATTTAGACCACCTTTTTACATGTCTGATTTAGCAACTGTATTTGCATTTCTGTTCAGCCGACGTTGCTTTCACGGCAGCTGATGACCTTAAGTGGGGGTAAAAAGAGGCAATTGAATTCCAGGAGAAATGACTCACTGAAAAACGTAGCGGGACCGCAGAACAAAGGGCTCTTTGGGAAATGGAGCGGTAGCCAGTGGCTGTGCTTGTGCTTTGATAGCGTGCGATGCCCGACTGCGCTGAGGGATTTTAACGAGTCGATGCGTGGGTGTAGATGGATGGGCTTTGTCACGGCACTGGACATATCAGCCTCCGAATAAGACAGTGACCAATCGAGGCTCGTGGCGTGAGCAGAACGACTGCCATCCCGCTAAACTACCCTCTGACTCTAATGACAACAAGCCTCACAGAGGTCCCCAGAAACACGAAGACACAGTGCACTGCTGTCGAAGCCCTGTGTGAGTCACCACCTGGGGCAACCGCTTAGAGATGTTCTGAATGTAGAAAAAAAAATAACACACTGGAGCAGAAACGATCCTAGTGCAGAGTATATAACTTCAGTCCTGGAGTGTGAGTCTGCGTGTTGGTTTCTGTTCCGACCAATTAGTGCACCTTACTTTCAGTTTTCTGACAGCTCTATAAACTATGCTGGTTCACTCCTGTACCTGAGCATGGTAAAAATCTTTAGGATGCGCTTGCAGTGTGTGGCTGTAGCTGGTTTTTATACACAAGTCAGAGGAAGATATGACTAAGCCATTTAATAATTCAGAGCAGAAGAAGGCACAAAATCCCAAAACGATTGGCCCTTGTTGTGCATCTCTGGCCTGGTAACTGTCCACAGCACAGTTGGGAGACCATGCAGGGCAGACAGAAATCATTAACTGAGATGTTTGAAGAGCCACTGTTCCAGCCTGGGAGACACAGAGGGGGGGCAAGTCTGAACTGTGGGGGTGCAGTAGTCCTTTCTGTTATTAATACCATCTAACAAATGTGTACACCCATGCACTCACACACATATACACATACACACATGCACACACATACACACACACGCATGCACTCACACACATATACACATACACACATGCACACACATACACACACACACACACACGGATACATACAGTACACACACCTGAGCAGGCATGCGACGGGCAGAGCCTGGCGTGTGGCCCACCGAGGCACAGAGACGAGAGGAGAAGCGGGCACAGGCCAGACTGGCAGGAGGGCTACGGCAGCTGGACGAAGCACGACTCTACCAACTGAAAACCCTCACAAGAGAGCAGTGGAGGGTACACCGGGACCTGGGAGCCAGCAGGGCAAGTAAGACTGACAGTGTGTGTGTGTATGAGTGAGCGTGCTAGCATGTCCGCGCGCGTATATCTGTCCAGCATATGGATAATGACATCTATACGTGCGTCCCTAGTATTTGTATTTTTGCATCAGTGGAAAAGTAGGCATGGCAAACTGTGTCTGCATAAATGAAGGTAACCCCTGGAGGAACACCAGCGAGAGCCTGGGGTCCAGACCTTGGGACCAAGATCTCAATCGGCCGAGCCTGTCCTACTGGAGAACCCCCTTACCCACAATTCCACAAGCTGGCAGAGGGCCTGAAAAACACAGGTGAGAGGAGGACACACTGGCTCAATTTCACCCCTCCAAAATGGCTTTGCACAGACCTTAATTTCAGGCAGTACAAAGCACAAGATGAAACAGCATGAGATCATTTACGCCGTATCTACTGTGGTAGGTGTTGTAAAGCAATGTGACCGGCTTAGTCACACAGTCGTCAATAAAGAAATCAATGCTAAATGAAAAGCACAGTGGGCTCGCAGCAACATGAAGCTATACACTCTGTGGGGCTACGGTACACTTTTCGGCAAAGAGCGATGTAGATGTCTCCACGGGTTATTATGGATGTGCTCAATTTTGCAGGAAAAATCCACTTTCCCCCCCTTACTGCAATGTCTTTTTTTAAAGGATGCAAGTCATTTTGAAATTGCACTGTAAAGTTTTGTCTGGGACTGTATTTCTGTGCCAGCGTGTGCTTTCAACTGTCATCCCATTTCTGGTGTGGTGCCTGATTTACATAGTTCTTACCATGCAGTTTATCTTTAGGCACAGCATTTATCTGTACCAGCATCTATATTTAAATGTGAGATAGTTAACCTGTGTGCTCCGTTGCATGCGATAACCTGTGATTCTGTATTTGTGAATTATGCCTTCATTGGACATGAATGTACATGAACTATGTATATGAGACATTTTGAATTTGTTTTCCTGTGTGTGTGCATATGTGACTTTTTGGATGACAGTGCATATTACTGTATGTTTCTCTGTCTGTATGATTACGTGCTGAGTGTGACACTTGGGTGGTTTCTTAAAAGGATGCTGGTGATTGGGGATTTCCCTGGTTAATCTTCTCGTTGGCTGTGGTAATGAGATAACTAGGCAGATTCAAAGAAATGGCTCCACACCCATCCCCTTTGGCCTCATAACAGTACCCCTTCATCTAAGCACTGGCCAACCTAATTCTTCCTCCAACTGGACCGCCCCCCCCCCCCCCCTACCCTGTCTACCCACCCCCCATCCCTCTTCAAATGCTATGGCCCTGGTGTCATCAGTACCCATCCGCTCTTACAGCAAGCAGGCTGATTGAAAAGGGTATTCTCAGCAGCTCAACTGGTCTTAATTATGCTAATCCAGGGACCAGATAACGAGAGACGCTTAAAAGTGCAGAGCCAATCAGCATTGAGAAAGATCACGAGTAGCCATCTTCTAGGGCGAGAGGAGCTCTGTGCTAAAGAGTGGCTGCGGTGGCACTCTCTCCCTCAGCATCCAGCTCTCTGTCTGCACCTGCCTGCTTACTGTCGGTTAAATATTAATGCTGGACTCATAGTTGCATTGCTGGCCGGATGATGCCGTTTTCCACTTTGTGCCCGCAATCAACGGGGCTGTTAAGCTACAAACTACATTATCCAATTTTACATTTATGGTAGATTCGGGGGGGGGGGGGGCGGTCTAAAAACTGGAAGACAAGGGCTCACACATGTATGTACTAAAAAAGACTGACACAAACCTCTCAATTTACATGGTGTTGCATTCATGTGGTTATATTCTACTGAGCCCATGGTGAATTTTTTAAATTTTATTTTAACAAATTATCTCACGTCCACAAGAGCTCACAACAAATGTTATCTCCAAAGAACTGCTGTCATTGATGGGCAGGGCAAAATCCCCTGTATCTCTTCCCTTTCAAAGGTCTCAGAAGCCGAAATCCGGGAGTGTGGGCGGCTCCTCGGCTGGCCTGCAGGCCCGGGTTCGGGAGTTCATGGGTGGAGGAGTGGAGGGCTCCGGGGCACCCCTCTGTCTGCCAGACCTCAAAGCGCAAACCGTCACCAGAACAAACGCCACCGCCGCTGCACAGGGGGAGAACGAGGGGGAGGCGGAGAAGAAGAGGGAAAAGGAGAGGGGGAAGCCGAATTGGGACGGAGAGGAGCGTTCTCCTTCTCCGCCTCCCGCCGCCGAGACCCTGGCTCCGGAGGGCCGCCTGAGAACCGTGCACACCCTGCCGAGCTTCTCCCAGGCCCTGGCCGAGGCGCGGAAGGCCCGCTACATCAGGCACCGCGGCCGTCCGCTCTGCGAGAGGGAGCTGTCGGTGGGCGAGATATTCGCCAGGGCCACCAAAGATGCCAAGACACACTGATCCGCACATCTAGCCTTCTCCAGCTCTGCTACTGATTACTCTCTCCTGACCCACTGACCTGCCAATCATGTAATTTACTCCACTTTGACGCCTATCCCTCCATATTGGAGTGCCAGCTTGATGAGATGTTTTTATGATTTACAAATGTGCACTTTTTTTTTTTTTCTAAAGCATACACACTGTCAGCTATTCCTGTCTCACTGTAAATCACCTTTGTCACCCACCCATGATACAGTTTTGAAATATTCAAGGCATATGGACTGCTTTCTTCCCTGAGGAACATTTTAATGATTTCTATGATATGAATGTATTAATTAATGTTTTATAAGGAATGAATAAAATATTCACAGTAAAGTGCATCCTATTGGCTTAATCTGTGTGAGGCGCATATATACTTGTTCTTTCCAGAAGCCTTCGGACAAAATTTTACCAAAACTTTTATAGAAAGCTCTCAAGTGGTGTGATTGGAGTGAAGCAAGAAATTTCCCCCGGAGATAGCTCTTCCAGATATTACAAGATTAATTTGTCATACAGGATGATTTATCATAGCCCACTCCATAGACGCCACCTGCTGACTATCATCGATAAGGTAGGCTGGAATATATCTGGTTTAAATGTAAACGGTTTAAGTTGTTTTACTTTTAATATTAGCTGGGGCAACGATTCATTTTTGTTTCGTTTACAGTGCTGTAAACGCCGATGTCACTGTCGAATTAATTCGTCGCTTTAGTCAGGTTTTTGCAGTTTACAGACGTTTTGTAAACAAAGTAACCTAGGTGAGCTACGCATTGAGTTGGTAATGTGTAACTAATCAAACAGGGATATCAATTTCGCTGCTTTGCCCCTCCTTTGAGGGCGGTACGTCCTTTCCCGAAAACTCCGCTTGACACGCTTCTACGTGTTTAGGTACTTCCTTGTTCTGCAAAAGGCAATCTATTTTCTTTCATTCTCTGGGTCAGTCGTTCACAAGAAAATTCATAATGACTTTTCTAAGGAGGCTTGCGGTCTGGCAGTGTTTGCGAGTGCGGAGACATATTTGTGTTCAGACCACAGAGTTTTCCGCAGCCGGTACAGTTCTGAGTCCGAAGGCCGAAAGACAACCGTGGACCCCATTCTACACTCACAGCCGCAGGCTGCACTCCGAGCTGTCTTCTGAAGCGGCAGAAGTGGAGCTAAATAAACTGGAAGGTGGTGACACAGG
This sequence comes from Anguilla anguilla, assembly GCF_013347855.1. Classification (NCBI taxonomy): domain Eukaryota; kingdom Metazoa; phylum Chordata; class Actinopteri; order Anguilliformes; family Anguillidae; genus Anguilla; species Anguilla anguilla. Next base: position 59,484,740 of record NC_049204.1, on the reverse strand, counting down.
TAGAAGTTCAAGTGTTAACTGTTCACATAATGAAACTACGGTTGTGATTTTGCCGTCAGAACGGCATCATTTTACAGGCTTTGGCCGCCTTTTTTTGTCTCGGGATTATATGTCATGGGCATGATTTCTTGACTTTATCTGGCCATAAAGCAGAACGAAGGAGATTTAGGTCATGTTTTACACTGTGGGTTTATCTGAGCTATGTCATAATTTATGACACATTTATGACGACTGTGAACTTTGTAGTGCATATTAATGAGTTAGAGACAATTTGAGGTCACACACAAGACCCGAATGTTATGTACTGCATTATAAAAACTTGATGTACAGTGCAATGTTACCCAGATTTAAAATATCTCTATTCTTCTAATTTTGTAAGTAGATCATTGGGCCTCATTCACAAAAAATGTGTACAATCATATTTGATCGTAAACTGTGTGTAAGAACGTTTCCAAGAACATTTTGGCATTCATTGTTTGTTTCTTATCTGTATTTGTTCATGGCTGTTTTTTATGCTAGTCACATGAACAGAGTTGCACCTAAAATTTGCAGTCAGAATTCATCATCTCATACACCTGGGATATGCACATAAACAAAGATCTGCACATGTTATGAATACCATATTAGTTTTTCGTAGGAACATTTTTAAGAACAAAAGTAAGAATAATTGAAGAAAAGTTTTGTGAATTTGGCCTATTGTCTGGCTTCATACAATTAAGTGTGACGTGCTAGAGAGATCATGCCAGGCATTCCTTAAAATTAATTATTTATGATGGCCACACCTGTCACTTTTGTAAAGTTGGGTTTTTAATGACATAAAATACTGATCAAGTGTTTGGTGTGGGAAATGGGAACATGTTTATGGGTATTGCTGTAATTATCAATGTTCCATTTTAATTTTCACTTATAAGATCATCCTATCACAGTCTATTTTTGGTACAGCTGTGATTTTAACCAAAAATATTTAGTATTAATGCTTAAAATTTTGACGAGTCCTTATTGTTGGAGTGACTACAGTTTCACACAGTACAAGCTGTAGAGGCACATCACATCTCTTGTCTCCTGAGGAGCAGCACATTGGTAGAATTTCAGATTCAAAAATCCTAAGTGGGTATTTGCAAATTTAACCACTGAAGTAAGATGATTCGCTGGAGCCAATTTTATTTAATTTTTTTTTTCTCATTAACTACATGGATGAGGCTGGAAATGAAGCCAATCAAGGTCACGTATGTTAATTCCACAGCATGTCTGGCGATTCTCTTGAAATTATGTATAAAACATTCATTTTAGGTAAGAGCCTGTGGGTTTCTTTTATGTAAGAGCCCGTCTGAAAGATCTTGGAAAGACTTCAGTTGAGATCGTTGTTATAATGTTTAATTATTCATAGGATGACTGGTCCTGTCCACAGTTCATTTATCTTGTGTAAACTAGATTGCTGTGCACATTCTGAAGCAAATCTCCATTGTTGTTCAGGCACTGCAGCAAAGTTTTTTTTTAATCTACCCTACCCTGCACTACATTAATCTCATATTTGTCCCTGTCAAAAGCACTTTTGTTAAATTGCTAACAGTCAAGTCGCTAAACAGTAACCCGTTTGCCAATGAAAACACAATGGGCCGCAGCTCTAATGGGTTTTAAAGTTCTAAATTTGCTGAACGTTGTACGTATATGTAACGTTTTACGTCACGTCCTTCTCTTTGTCCAGGAATAGCAGAAGTGGTGATGTGCCGCCAGCACGCACGCAACTCCCTAGGCAAGGTGTTTGTGCGTCAGGTAAGAACCGGCGCCTTCGGGTCATTTTTTTTTTTTTTTACCCAAACCAATTTAGGGCAAACCGCGCCCTGTAGCAGCAACGAACGTTCAGAATCGATTCCGTTGGTCAACACGACGAGGGCGCAGACCACGCACGGTAGAACGTTTATACACGCAAAACCTCCCTACTAACCTTAGTGCATGAAATCAGTTTTCATCTTTACATTTAAATTAGGTCTTGTGCAGCGTTGGAAAATCCAGGTTCAGAAAGTAAAAATCCCCTTCCCCAGTATTTAGTTTCAGTCCCCTGGTTTTAGTAATTAGCGCAATTCTTCAGCCAGGGGGTAGAACTAATAAGCGAAATCAGCTGGCTGAGTTCATTGGTGGAAGAAAAACATGGCGGGATTTTTACTTCCCGACACCTGGACTTTCCACCTCTGGTCAGGTGTTTATTTAAATGAAGGTCCTGCGCCTTCTGCTCCAGTACGTGCCGCCGGGGGAATGGCTGAATAAATCCGCCCTCTGCTTGTGCTGTAGATGCGGGAGCTGGTGTCCAGTCTTCACCATGACTCTACGGTGCGGGTGGCGGTGTTCCGCAGCACGGTGCCCGGGGTCTTCTGTGCAGGTCGGTGTGCGCGTCGTTCAGCGCCACTCAAAGCCCATAATCTGTCCGCCATTTTGAAGCCTTGTCTGCTAAAGATCCTCTGAGATATCTCACACTGCTTTAAATCCTTAAACTCTGAGCGTGAATGAAAGTATACTTGGCCGTGTGTGCAGTTTAGAAATAATTCTAATAACCTGTATATGTGACTGGTTTTAAATTGGGAAAATCGAGTGTATATTTGATTAGAGTCATTGACTTCTTGGTTTACAATTTCAGCTGTTCAAACTGAAAGTACGTTTGACCTCTCCATTACCAAGGTGCTGATTTGAAGGAACGTGCCCAGATGGCCAATGCCGAAGCAGAACTTTTTGTGCACGGACTACGTTCACTCATGACTGAAATTGGTAGGGGTCTCTCAGCCATGCAGTGGACAGGGGAGGGTGGGGGGTCTCATCCCACATGCCCTTCTGTGCATTTGCAGACCATAACCAATTTTTATTTTCATGTCCCGTCTTATTCAGTTTCATGTTTCACTTTTCATGCATATACAGGATATGGTTTTGAAATTTTCAAGAAGCAGATTGAGGGAAGTTGCAAAATCGTCTACTTTTTAATGATATAATAATAAGCCACAATGCTATGTTCACATTAAAACTGTGGGGTTCACACACTGTATCTAACTGCATGTATAGTTGTACAGAAATCTTAGCTGTGAGTCGTGTGTCTTGGTGTCTGATTTCTCCCATGGGCCTTTGCTGCCAGCGTTGTTGCCCATGCCCACCATCGCTGCAGTAGACGGCTTTGCTCTGGGAGGGGGCCTGGAGCTGGCCCTGGCCTGTGACCTTCGCACGGCGGGTGAGTGTGTGTGTGTGTGTGTGTGTGTGTGTGTGTGTGTGTGTGTGCGCCCCCCTCCCGACGGGCAGCGAGGTGCGCGCGAGCGATGGGAGGGGTTTGCGAGGACATCTGCTGGCTTCTGCTGATTTAGGAAGAGAGGCAGACGCCTGGAATTTATTTATTTGGATAAATTGGTGCGGCGGGACGTCCGTCAGCCCGGATTTATGTTGTGTGCGGCTGTGAAAAATGGCTGTGGAAACCTTCAGCTTGTCCTCTGCGCTCTGCTTTCAGCTTTCAGTGCGCAGATGGGTCTGATTGAGACAACACGGGGCCTGCTGCCAGGGGCAGGTAAGGAGGGGGAGAGGAACTTGTAGGAGACAGTAAGCCTCTGCGAATAGGCTCTGCTGTGCACAGTATGGCAGACCACCTTGATATGTCTGCGGTGGTGACTTAAGGAACAGAATACAGAACAGGCAGTTTTAAGTAGAGAGAGTTCTGAGGCTTACAGAGGATGCAGGTCTTCAGAGTGAAAGGCCAGTTAATATAATTGGTCTTTAGACAAACTGTAATCAGGCTTGGTATTATTGAAAAAATCTCCTTTAATACCAGACTAATTGCGCATAAAAATATGAAGTAATCTTAGAACTTTTGAGAAACTGCCGCTTCCTGCGTTATGATATTTTCACTTCCCTTTTTTCTGAATTTTGTCATTCTGAAAGGTAAACGCCATCGAACACTGTAGAAGTACTGGATGTTTTGGACGAACATTTATGTTACATCTAAAAACTTAAATCTAGTTTGATGAATCATTTATGTTTGAATTATGTAAGCTGCGTAAACCCTCAAACCTCCATGGATGGCAGTTTACTTTTGAAACAGAACTGAGTGGGCCAGTGGAATGTTGTTCATGGGAGTCAACGGTGTCTCTAGTTTTGCTTTAATACTGTTCTAATACATGAATGGTTATGGGGTGGGCTACCGCTTCCCTCTTGGCTATGTCAGTAGTGAGTGTTGAGTGTTGAGGCTGCAGTCCCTCACATCGACTTTACCTTGTCTGACCTCTAGGGGGCACTCAGCGGCTCCCACGGGCAGTAGGCTTTGCTGTAGCCAAAGAGCTGGTCTTCACCGGGCAGCGGCTGGGCGGCGAGAGGGCCTTGCAGCTGGGCCTGGTCAATCGGGCGGTGGGGCAGAACTCTGATGGCGATGCTGCTTACCGGGAAGCCTTGGGCCTGGCTAGAGAGATTCTACCCCAGGTCAGCTGCGTTGTCTGTCTCCGTCTGTCTCCACTGACTGCTGTCGCTCCACTGACTGCCGTCTCCCAGTTTCACTCAGCTCTGTTCAAGCACGCTCGACTGGCGAGGCTGACAGCACTGCGTTGGCTGAGCTGGGGCATTCAGCAGAAAGCATGAGGGGGATTTGCTCTCATTGTATAGCATTGTCAGACACCTGCCTCTGTGGATTATGTGAAGAGGCGTGCATATAGCGCAGGGGGAAATGCTTCCATCTGTTTGGAGTTTGCTAGAAGCAGTCATACACACCTTTACCTTTCCAGTGAATCTGCTCTCTTCTTCTTAGGGACCTATTGCAGTGCGGATGGCTAAGGAGGCCATGAACAGAGGCATTGAGGTTAGAGAAAAATTCAGATTTCATTTGCATAATAATAATCGTAGTAATAATAATCCTAGAATACATTATGACCATTACTGCATTAATATTTAATTAAAAGTATTTAGTGCATTGATTCTCCTCTTACTCACAGTCTCGTTATATTTTGCAATCTCTTCTCCCAACATTTAAAACCTGCTTGTCCTCTCTATACCTCCCTCCCCCCCTCCCTGGGCGTCGCAGGTGGACATTGCTTCTGGAATGGCCATTGAGAGGATGTGTTATGCCAGGGTAAGAGACCGGGGGACAGATGGTTTCAGGGTGAAGGGAATGGTTATGGGTTTTCAGCTTGTGGTCACGTTCTGCTTACCTAACAAAAATGCTTTTATTGCTACTGCCCATTCTCCTTATCATGAGCAGAACAGTCACACCCAGTTTGAGCACACAGTAACCGAAACCCGTTCCCCTCCCAGGTGATCCCCACTCGAGACAGGCAGGAGGGCATGGCGGCTTTCATTCAGAAGAGACCACCACAATACATAGGGGAGTGACCGGGATGTTTGCTAACCCAACACAGTGGGGTAGACGTGCACCGTACATCTGCTCACAGAAATGATTCCCCATTTGCTTTCACACATTGTGGAAATGAATGTTGCTTATCTTGGGATTGATTTTTTTTCCCTCCCTGAATTACTGTTAAATGGTCAGAACATCTGCATGATGTAATGGAATAATGAAATAAAGATTTACCTTATGTTTCTTTACGTCTTTCAGTAGCGTTGGACTCATTGTGAAGTGGATTACAAAGTCCATTTCATCAGAATCGTTTGTTATAAGATGCTGGTAAATACACATGACCAAATCCTGAATCTCTTGAATAAACTGTATTGCAAGGACAAATTAAGGTGTGTAATGGGTGGAAATAAAAGCTATCTCTGAAGTTGAACACGGTATGTATTGTTAAATGTTCTAATCAGTAACTGGAAAGAGGCTATAATAGAAATTAAATGCACACAAAGAGCTGGCAATATAAAAAAAGATCCTAAACGGTAAAGGGGTGTATACATTCTTTATTCAGAAACATCTTTTGCATAAAACATATCTCAGCAGCAAAAAAGTAATACCCCTGGATGGGAGTTGCCTCTGGACTACCCCCTCGAACAACATTCCCAGCGTTCAAGAAGTGTGTTGGGCAAAATTGCTCACCAATAAAGATGCACATTTCAAAAAAGCACAACTGATTCTGAAACCCAGACTTCTCAGATAAAGAAGACGTTACCGAAGTACCATGCAGCAGTTGAAAAGCTTATTCGTGGATCACAACGAATGTACCCTCGGAAGATGTCACAGCAGTCTGAGAACCTCCATTTTAGCTTCAGTTGCATAGAACGATCACTGGAGCCACTGAAGTATCCCGTGCCACCTAATAAAAGAGTATGTGGTTTACAGTACCTCGGGCCAGTACGAATGGTGCCCCGATGACTAGTTCACACATCACTACAGCTTATGATCCGCCTCGTTCTCATGCGTTTCGGAAATCACACAGCAAATTTCATGTCCCCGCCTCTTAAAGACGATTTTGCGTTTTGAACGTGTCCCGGTAGCTGTAACTGGATTAAGATGCGATGTAATTTCTAACGTCAAATCCAGCTTCTCTCATTTCACCAAATGAACCACTATGTTTCATCTACTGAGTGGACAAAGGTATTCATGCTGGAGCTCGTAACAGGCTCCAGCCATATCTTTAAGAAGTCATATTTTTCTTATGTTTGTAAATATTTGTGGAAACTTTTATCCACCGTTGTATTCCAAAGGGTAGACATTTGTAATAAAAATGCAACTAGGACTATGTGTATTGGTTAGTCATGCTCAGAACTTTCCATTTGATTTACACCCTCCAATTTACGGGGGGAACCTAAATGGAAGAGAGGGCACACACTGTGCAATATCAGATCCGTAAGGGGCCACAGCCTCCCTGATTAAAAATTAAAGTGGAGCTGGCAGCAATTATGAAATGGGAGAATGACACAGTGGCGATGCAGTATTCGTCTTGGCTGCAGTTAGACTGAAGCATTTTTGAATGCTTGGCTTTCAGCTACAAGGACAGTCACAGCAAGACTTCTCTTCACACTCTTACACTCGCACAGATTAGGAGAATATTAAGATGCTGGTGGATTGTTATTCTACTTACTGGTTTGGTTTTTCATTCTATAAAGATCTCTTTTAAAATATTATTCTGCTCCAAGTTGTGCTGGTTTCAAACGATGCAACAAATCAAGAAAACAACTTGAATTTGTCTGCGGCAGTAAATATATAAAAATATATATACTACAGTTTCATATCTGTCATGCTGTTGGGAGTACTGACACAAGTACTGTACAAAAAAGCACAACCTACAGTAGCACCAAACACAGGAAGCACTACCAACAATTACAGTTATATACACTTCGGCTTTAAAAAAAGAATTTGTATTTATATGTCCCCTTTGTACCTCATTCCATATTGTGACCATTATAATTATTGCCATTTGTGTCCATATGTTACAATATTTGCCTCATAGACAATTTCTTAGGACTAACTGACATGTAAGGAAATCACACAGAAAGCATTCAGACGCACAAGCATGCTCCCAAGCACACACTGTCATGCACAACCATGAAACCAGTACGACTCTGGAAGTACTGGCTCTCCCGGTCTGTGAGCTTTATCACTGAGCGCTACACAAATTAAACACATTTACATATTAGCATATGCACTGTTCACCTGCAATACAGCCAGTATTTCTCTTTTTTTTTTTTTTTTGCTAACACTCCATAATGCAGTTCCTTATCACCAAATAATTAAATTTCAATTGTAATACTAATATCCATCTTCAATTCAATGGAAATAAAAATAAATAACATTCAGTGTGTGCAAAGAATACGTTTCCCCTATTCTGTTGCCCCCTGGTGGAGGTTCAGGGTACCACAAAAGGTTGAAGGAGGCGACAGAGTGCAGGTCATTCTTTAACCTGCCTCCCTCCGGTTCCCCCCCGCCCCTCCTCATAAACACGCCCATCTTCCACCGCCGTCCGCTGCTTTACCATCACGGAGTATCTTTCTCTGCAACGAAAAAGACGAGAGCGAGACATCAGCAGCGGTTCACAGCGTCACCCAGTGGTGGGTACCTGCACACCGGTACGCACAAACAGCACGGCCAGTCAGGTCCAAAGAGCAGCAGACAAGGCTTTTCCTTTTCATTCATGTGTTCAAATTACCAGTCTGCAAAGTTGTAGTTACACGTGGCCTTTCTGTCAGCTGTAGCCATGGCCGCGATAAGCATGTGGCTGAGGCCTCTCACACAGTAGATGGGTCCCACCCCCTCCCCTCCCCTCCCCTGACCCACCGTTCTGCGTGTCCTGGTGGCGCTGGCAACGGGGCGGGGGCAGGGCCGCCGGCTGGCCGGTGCGGGCCCTGTGGCGCTCCAGGCTGTCCAGGATGCCCTCGGCCAGCCGCAGGACGTCGGCGTGGGTGCCGGGGTGCGTCCTCACCGCCTCCAGCTGCTGCAGGCCCCCCTCGTCCAGCAGCATGCTGCAGTACCTGGGCGCTGAGGGGGAGGGGGAGGGGTGGGGGGTCAGGCGAGGCCTCGCTGCCACGTGAACCTCCGCGTCCCTTTCCCGGTAATCTGTGATCTTAACGGGCTGCTCTAAAGCCCGGATTACGCTGATCCCCGATCCCCCCCCGGCTCCCAAACTCACCGTTCTTGCTGCAGACGTGCTGCATGGCCCAGGCTGCCCACAGCTGCACGCCGGGGGTCTGGAAACACTCCAACAGGGGGAAGAAGGGGTTGAAGGACCTAACACGGGACAGGGAGAGACTGTCAACACCACCCAGAGGTCAACTCAGCACCTTTCACCGGGCCACTAGCCACACCATCGACCCCACAGTTCCAGGAATACAAAACCTCGTCTTCGCGAAATGCAAATACGTTAACTAGCCTCAAGAGACAGGGGCGTGTGGGGCAAAAACGACGCGTGAAACGTTGTTATGGGTAGCGGTGCATGCCCCATGAATTTCACATCACAGAAAATGTTAATCGTGCAACTGTCTGTTCTGGCTAATGAAGCTGTGTATTTATATGATGTGAATAGCTCTGTGGTAAGAGGGCTCAGGCACTTCTGAAAATGTACCATACGATTGAATTCAACAGCCGAGTGAATTCACGAGGACCATAATATGAAGTCCTCCATGACAGATGGGAAACGCCATTGTTAAAATGTAATTTTAGCGTGTAATGTTAACGTTAGTGTCTGCTGGATCACTCTTTACCCACTGTGATTTTAGTGTTGTAAACATTATTTTCTACATTTTAGGCAAGATAATATACTAAATGTCGTTGCTGTATATGGTTTTATTAACCGTATATCAGAGTTTTCTAAACTTTAAGTCTTGTGTTGTTAGACCGGTTTATATCAGACATGAGATAATGTCACACCTTTATTTCCATATTTTCAAATTTTAGGCTCCGTTTTAAGGATATAAAAACAAAAATTTTCTCAAGGAGTCATGGGCTCTGAAACTATGTATGTACAGCAAAACTACTGCGCATTTTGTAATATTATCACGGTTTGATTCTTTTTCATTTTGTCACCAATAAATTCAGCAAATGAAGCTGTTCTATTCTTGTCAAGTCACCATGTGGAAGACGGGAGACTTTAATGCAGGGCTCTCAAACTCAAATCCTGGAGCCGCTGTGTTTTTGATGTGTTCCTGCACTTAGGTGCTTCATTTAAGTCACCGATTGGCTAAAGGGTCTGCGCACCTAGTTTTCAAGGCCCTAATTGGCTGTCGGTTGAAAGGAAATCACAAAAACCAGCAGTGGCTGCGGCCCTGCGGGACTGGTGTTTGAGACCCCTGCTTCACTGCTTGCGGACACTGACCTGTACGCCACCATCTCGCACTCCGGCGTGGGCCACTTCAGGATGGCAGAATGCTGCAGGACACAGACACAGCCGCTGAGTTACGGGCCATTCCCGCTGCCGCACGCACCGACGCACACGGTTGGTGCAACAAAAAAACAAGAGGCGGGCCGTACCAGCTGCTCCAGCAGTGTGGAGCGGAGGGGCAGGCCCAGCGTCCAAACCGCCTCGCCCCTGGAGGTCAGGTGGGCCAGGATCCCCGCGGCGAAGTAGCTGACCTCCACCTCGGGGCTGTGCAGCAGGCTGCGGATGTGGTCCAGGAAGCTCGGCACCATCAGCTCCGAGTGCAGCTCCCCCACCTCCGCGATGTTGTTCTGAATCACAGTGCAGAAGCAAAAGGCTGCTCTCACACACACACGCTGCGGGATTAGGGTTAGCCTCAAACTGAAGGGTGGAGAGTATCTTTATTATGACTGAAAATGTATAGTGCATTGGATTCTCAGGCCTTCCGGGGGGGCTTCTGGCTCCAGGCACCGAACTTCCCAAGGACAATGAGAAGTTAGAAAATATTACATGTTCATTTGTGTGTGTTTTTTTCCTCTCTCTCTCTCTCTCTCTCAAATACATTCCCATTTACTTTGTTAAATTTCACTATATGCTTATGTATTAACCATTTGCCAATCAGATTTAGAATAATGATGATAATTAGTAAAAGCAATCATGCACTTGTTGAGTAATAAGAACAGGGACTGCACCGGCTCTTCTGTCTGGGCTTGTCCACCTTGTTGTGTTGTAAGGTATATGGATATACCATATTTGGCCTGGTAATTATAATTTTCTCTACCCAACAATACTGACAACTGTACAGAGCCAATTCCTACATTCACATACACACAATCACTCACTGCATTAAAAAGATACAAAGATAGCATGCTAGCAGTAGTACAGAACACAGACTCACAGATTCACTGCATTACAGACAAACAACTCAGAAAACTACTGCATTACACTGGGCCAAATTAAGCATCCAGCGCAATATGAAGTCACGCATACTGATGCACTCCTAGAACAAGTACCGCACAGGGGCACTTGCCCACAGGTCCAATTAAATACACAAACCAACACTCACGGCTCTAGTACAGTATGCTGACACACAGGCTTGATGCATTACACTGATGCTCATAAATGAAATAAGTAAATTAGCTGGACTTGCAATCTCAGATATAATGCATCGCACGGTTCCACAGTCACAGAGTGCGTTACACCTACACTCCCTAACAGCCACTTTACAACACTAAGAACCCGACCGAGCCTGAGGTGTAAACCACACATAAACACGGCGCACTCACCAGCAGTCCCAGGACCTTCTGCTGTATAGATGACTCAGTAGGGAAGGACTGCAGAGGGAGCGGGAGACACAGGGCCAGGAAAGTTAGAGACGTGACTCAGAAACAGAGCCTTCCCGAAGGCTCTGAACGACACTCACAGAATGAGTTGGAACTCGAGCAGCGGCGTGCGCCCCGTTTCGGGACGATCACGCCTGTGGACGGGACCGCGTCGCGTACCTCCAGCACTTTGATGAACAGCTCCAGGCCCTGGTTCTCTATGAAGTGGCGGCACGTGGTGGGCGACTCGTCGGTCAGGTTCCAGAGCGCGCTCAGTGTGAACTTCAGCGTGGCGTCCACCACCACCTGGGCCGTCTTCTGACGCACGATGTGGAGGAGTTGCTGTGGAGGGAGACAGGCACTGGTAAAGAGCTCCTCTCTCTGATAAAGAGCTCCTCTCTCTGATAAAGGGCTCCTCTCTCTGATAAAGAGCTCCTCTCTCTGATAAAGAGCTCCTCTCTCTGATAAAGGACTCCTCTCTCTGATAAAGGACTCCTCTCTCTGATAAAGGACTCCTCTCTCTGATGGAGGACTCCTCTCTCTGATGAAGGACCCCTCTCTCTGATGAAGGACTCCTCTCCCTGATAAAGGACTCCTCTCCCTGATAAAGGACTCCTCTCCCTGATAAAGGACTCCTCTCCCTGATAAAGGACTCCTCTCTCTGATAAAGAGCTCCTCTCTCTGATAAAGAGCTCCTCTCTCTGATAAAGAGCTCCTCTCTCTGATAAAGGGCTCCTCTCTCTGATAAAGAGCTCCTCTCTCTGATAAAGAGCTCCTCTCTCTGATAAAGGACTCCTCTCTCTGATAAAGGGCTCCTCTCCCTGATAAAGAGCTCCTCTCTCTGATAAAGGACTCCTCTCCCTGATAAAGGACTCCTCTCCCTGATAAAGGACTCCTCTCTCTGATAAAGGACTCCTCTCTCTGATAAAGGACTCCTCTCTCTGATAAAGGACTCCTCTCTCTGATAAAGGACCCCTCTCTCTGATAAAGGACTCCTCTCTCTGATGGAGGACTCCTCTCTCTGATGAAGGACCCCTCTCTCTGATGAAGGACTCCTCTCCCTGATAAAGGACTCCTCTCCCTGATAAAGGACTCCTCTCCCTGATAAAGGACTCCTCTCCCTGATAAAGGACTCCTCTCCCTGATAAAGGACTCCTCTCTCTGATAAAGAGCTCCTCTCTCTGATAAAGGACTCCTCCCTCTGATCCGTCTCTATCACCGCCTGGGATCACAAGCCTCCATCTTACCTTCACAATGAAGAGCTCTGCGCCCAACTGTGCCGTCTGCTCCGTGGACAGCTGCCAATAAACGACAGGGTCAAACAACGGCCAATCACACGGTCTGCACCAGTTTCCTCATTCTAGCCCTCCTCCATACTCTTCTCTCTTCATCACATGCATTCTTATAATTTTCTTCTCTACCCTTCCCCTCCATCTGGATCTTTGTAAAATCTCACCTTCGCAGCCAGAATAGATATGATGGCCACTGCCATCCTCTGCATGTTCTGGTCTTCGTGATTACACAACCACTGCATTACCAGCTTGGCGGCCTCAAACCTGAAACACAGTGATAATTATGCACACATTGAGACACATTAAGCAATATCTTTATTCAGTAGGCTATCAAATTCTCTTCTCAGCACACCAAATTAAATTACACAGAGTTTAGTGGAGGGCTGGGGTAGGGTATGCACAGAACAACAACAACTCAAAGAGGACTGAAATGGACAACCTGTTAAATGGAACTTCTTGCAGGATGCGATCGCTGCACAGGGAAAGCAGGCAGTTCTTTTGCAACTGGAAAAAATGGAACCGAAATGATCATCAGATAGGTACCCGTGTGCGCTATAGGGAATCTGAAGAAATAAAAAAGTTGAGTACCTTCCTCGTTTTTGATAAACAATGGGACATGACCTTTAATTGCAGATATAGACCACTGACAAATAATGACCAAAAAACCATAGTGCTCTGGGAGGTAAAGAGAAGACAAAAACAGGAAAAAAAGAGGGGTAACCTGAATTACAAGAAAACTGCAGAGGCTGTGGTGGAGAACACATTTGAATGTAAGGGTGCAGTCACACACATTTTTATTTAATTTTAATACTAGTACTTTTGAACACCAGTCATGGGGAACTTTCTGGATTCCCATGAACAGTGACAAACAGAGACCTGCTGGTGGTTGGGGAAGTTCCTCATGGCCTCCAGCAGCAAGTGGGTGATGGTGCCCAGCAGGCGCACGGGCATGCCCGCCGCCAGGTCCTGCTTGGTCAGGTTGAAGACGCACGCGCTGGCCGCCAGCTGGACGTGCAGCGTCACCGGGTGGTTCTGCATGCCCATCACCACCAGCTGCGGAAAAACAGACAAGGGGCCGTAGCCGTTTCACACGGGAGTCATTTGAAATGGAAATATTCGCATGGAAATTAAGAGCGGGACATTTTTTTTTTTTCTAGAACGTACCTTGAGGATGTCCGGGCGTGGCTTCTCCATCACGTGAGTCAGGCTGAAGAGGTGGAACAGGGCCTCCCGAACAAAACACTCCCGCTCACTGTACCTCCGCAGGGCTTCGCAGATCTGGGTCTCGTTTGCCTCCCCGGTTACCTGCGGGTGACACGCGTACACGTCTATAATTTGGAACGAGCTGTCGCCCAACTGAAAAAAAATGCAGGCGCGACTCTACTGCGAGTACACAAGCTCTCCCTTCATACCTTTAAGCTGCCCTCTCCGGACAGGAAGTCGCAGAACCCCGCATCGGTGGCCAGCAGCCCCACGAAGGTCATGCCAGGCCTCTGCTCCACGAAGGCCCTCACGGCCGAGTCGGTCACCTGCTTGCGTCCGGACACGTCCAGCGAGACCAGCGAGGGCAGGATCCCCGGCTGCTCCAGCAGCTGGCGGGCCACGTCCGAGGTGAACTGCTTGTCGTCGGAGATGTCCAGGTGCTGCAGGCCGTCCAGCTGGCTGAGCACGAAGAGGAGCTGGGCGGTGGTCATCTCCAGCCGCTTGAGCTGGTGCATGGTGAGGTAGCGCAGGCGGCCGCGGCAGCCCAGCAGCGGCGTCAGGTTGGTGACCGAGGTGTTGGAGATGTCCAGGCTCTCGAGGCGCGGCAGGGCACAGACGTCGGCCAGGCCCGAGTCGTAGAAGTCGACGTTGGCCACGCTGAGCGAGCGCAGGCCCTGCAGGGAGCTGAAGCGACGGCGGCTGGGCTCCTCCAGCGACATGGTCAGGCCGTTCAGCACCAGCCGCTGGAGGCTGTCCTGGCACTCCTTGTTGGACGCCAGCCCCCGGAGGATGTCGGCGATGGTCAGGTCGGCGTTGACCCGCGCCGCGTCCAGCTCCAGCAGGCGGTGCGGGCAGAGGGCGCGGCGGAAGGCTTCGGCAGAGATGCGCGCGGTGCGGATGCAGGCCCTGCGCAGGCGCAGGTACTGGCAGCTGCGGAATATGCCCACCGTGCTGTCATTCAGAAGACCTGGAAGGAGACTCAGCTCAGCCTGCAGCCTACAAGCACTATACAGCACCAGCAGGGTGCTTCTGTGCTGCTGAAGAAGGTGTCTTGTCATGGGATACTAGCGACATTGAGAAAACAAGACTTGGAAGATTAAAAATAATAATATTACAAAATAAACAAAAACTATGATGTATTTATACATTGTAAATGTGCAATAGCCCTGGTTTCATAACATGACAAAAAACCCAGCTCACCTGCATTCTGTGTAACATTCCACGTAATAAAATCCTTAAAACTCTATCACCAGAAAAATAACCAGTGTAATCTAATATTTCCCCAGCAGAAACGGGTATGCGCATCCTTGCGTTGAGACACCGTCCAGCCACTCCTTGCTTACCCTCCGTGGCCATCTTGCACAGCAGCTGATCCGCCAGCTCCTGCGGGAAGACCAGAAACTCGCGGAGGCACAGGGAGCCATCGGCGCGTTTCACGCAGAACCTGTCCAGGTTACTGCTCACCAGGGACAGGCACAGGTCCGTCAGGGAAGCAGGACATGCCTCATCCTGTAATACACCACAGACCATCCCACAGCTCACCAGTGCTCTTTCATCTTTACGTTGTTCCAAACAGATGATTTCGGCAAACCTAAGTTTGGCCTACATCTCTGACTGTTTTCTTTTCTTATTTCTCAGCCTCATATTGGCTTCTTTTGACTTTCTTCGAAACAGCACTGGTCCTCATGTTGACAGATGGCAATCAAAAGCCTAGAATCAAGACTAGATACCGATAGCCTTCTTATATGATATCTGCACTAAGGAAGTACTTGAACACACCTGACTAATCAGAAACACCTGTGAAACCATTTGTTTCAAACGTTACGTTGTCATGAAACGGGGTACCATGTATCATATGAAAGTGCTGTAATTTCTACACAGTGAAACCAAAATGTATAAAATACTCTTCAATAAAAGCTAAGAATCTGCACTTTAACCACATGCGAATTGTTTGTCCGGACGGCAATATATTAACAGAACAACAGCAACAAAATGCCGCTGACAAGAAGCAAACTGAACAAACTTCACTGAATAAATTTGCACTGTAAGTGGCAGCTGCTAATTGATAGTAATGTTTGGCTAGCAAACATTGCTGTGTGGTCACAGAAGAAAGTTCAAACAGAGATTTTCATCATGCCGAGACAGATATTTTCAACTAAAAATAGCGAAGTCAGGCGGAAGGTTAAATTTGACGTTCCCTATCTGCGTAACTAGCTCAAATAGTGCAGTACAGATTTAACGTTTATCGCAAGAGCACGAGAGTAGACCGTCGGTTATATAGCTGCTTTGCTGGACAATTAAATCACGCCAATTCTATTCTGCTCGTAAAATACTGTTAACCAAATCCAGAGACACTCAAAATAACCACTAGATCACGTTAGCTAGTAAACGTAAAAAATGCTAACTACGTCAGCGTTAACGTCAACAAGCAACTATTTCTACCACAACTAAATATATAGCTATGATTTTCCAAATGGCTTAAGCAGACTACAGCAGCTTTCCAAATAGACAAGCTAACCTGAAAACAATAACGTTAGAATACATCCACAAATTGACACCGAAGTTAGGTTAATAACCAGCTTGTCAGTAACACTGTAACGTTATCTCCACAAGATATTTCAAATGCTTGCCGTCTAACGTTAACTGAGCTAGACTAGCATTACAAGACAAGATGAGGGTTTGCAAGTCTTATTAGTCTAGATCTAGCTACATAACTTGTGCATTTAACAACAGATGGAATGTAACTAACTACACCAGTCTAGCTAAATTACTCCAGTTAACGTTAGCGAGCTTGTTAAGATAGCTACGTACGAAAGAAATATAAATCTAGCAAATCAACTCACCATGACGAAATGTTGCTAGCGGTAGATAGCTAGCTACCTATTTTATGCAACACGATACAAAGCGTCCAAAAATGCCTGGGCTCGCTAGCGAACTAGCTACTGTCCGTAGCTAGCGCTAGCTAGTTTCACTTGATCAGCTGTACTGTTACAGTTACAACAAATATTTGACGGTCATTTATCGCATTGTTTTCTGTAGATTCCTTAACTAAGAGGGATGTCAAGTCGGTAAGAGCAATGTTTTCCATGAGTAGCTCATCTACCAATTTGACGCTTAATCACGAAAGGAAGGAGCTGCAAGCTTTGACAAATAAACAAGGTCGTGACAGAGGAAGTACATTTTCACAAAGATGGGCGGGTCCAAGAATACGGAAGCCCGTTTGTAGTTTCGTGACAGCAGCACTTTTGTAAAACGTGAGCAGTGCAAGGACAATTCTCATACTTCACATCCGATATTCGCATCTATGGGCAGTTACGCTAACTTTGGTTTTAAAATAGACACACCGACTTTTTAACATTTTAAATTAGTTCGCCAGATAATTTTTCATTAGGTTGCAACCAAGGTCAAACCTAGTGAGTTCAGATAGCCAAGCACGCCTGGTTCCGACGCTGAATTGAGAGGTACTGAGGTATTTGAAGGATGGCTGGATTAATCAATTTTGAAGACGAGAAAGAGGTGAAGCAGTTTTTGGATAACCTCGGGGTGGAGTACAGTTATCAATGTCACAAAGAGAAAGATCCGGAAGGTAAGCCATCAGCTGTCCTAGACGGTAATGAACAGGGATAAATTAGCTTGCTTCATTCGAATGAAAACCTACAAAATATTAATTATGTCCTGTTTTACGTGAATATCTGTGTCTCACGTGTCTGAATTTACGCTACGTGTTAGGATGCCAGAGGCTTGCGGATTACTTGGAAGGGGTAAAACGAAATTTTGAGGCGACAGCTCAGGTTCTGAAACACAACTGTGAGGTGAACGGCCACGGCGAGAGTTGCTACAAACTTGGAGCGTACCATATCACCGGAAAGGGTAATGTATTCCAAGAATAGCGTTCTTTCAGATCAAGAAATTAATAAAACACAATTATCCGAAAATCGTACCCCGTCCTAAGTTCTACAGTATTATGCTTTAAATTTAATGAAGCTTTAGCATCTAATACAAGCTTAAAGGGATAGTTCGCTTTAAGTCAATGTCTTTACGTTTTTTGTTGCACAGCTCTTGTTAAGTAGCCTACAAGTTTACTTCACCTAATTATGTAATTATAACTGTAATCTGCAAAGCTTTAGTATTAGCAATGCAGTGCATCTGGTTGATGTCTCTTAAAATCCTTGTGCTGCACTGTTTTTTTGTATTACCCACTAGGTGGCGTAACTGAGTGTCTGAAGAAGGCCTACTCCTGCTTTATGAAATCCTGTGAATCGGGGGGTAAGAAATCGGTGGATGCTTGTCATAACGTGGGCCTCCTTGCACATGACGGACGGGCAATGGATGGGGGCCCTGACGTCGGTGTGGCCCAGAAGTACTATGACAAGGCGTGTGCAGGGGGGTTTGCTCCCAGCTGTTTTAATCTGAGTGCACTGTACATCAAGGGTGCTCCTGGACTCGACAAAGACATGGCGCTTGCTTTAAAGTTCGCGCTGGAGGCCTGCCAGCTCGGACATGTGTGGGGCTGCGCAAATGCCAGTCGAATGTATAAACTTGGTGAGGGGACTGCACGGGACGACAAGAAAGCAGAAGAACTGAAGAACCGTGCCAGACAATTGCACAGTCAACAGAAGGAGCGCCAGTTGTCATTTGGGGAATGAGGAAAGGGACCCAGTTTATCCAGACCTAGTATCACATCCTGTGATACAATCATTAGAATGGCTCAACATTTGAGTTGTGCACCAAGGAGCTTTTATATCAGTTCCGCTGTGCTTGATTCTACAGTTCTTTCTCAAAACCCATTGCGTATGTTTACCATTAAAAGTTAGTAAATACTGGTGGTGTGCATTTTGTCAATGAGAGTGGAAGAAGCTCAGATCTTCTACACAAATAAACATCAGTGGTATTCCTGTGATTAACACTGACATTCTCCACTTCTGCATGTTGTTCTGGATAAGAATGTCTGCTAAGTGATTGTAATGTAATGTAATTTGGCTTAAGCACGTATTGGACTATTTATTTTTAGTGTGTTATGTACTCTGAATCTATAGAATATGAGCAAGCAGAAATAGCTTTGAAAATAGTGAGACCCTAAAGTACAATCATATGTATTGTAGAGCATCACACATGTAATTGTAAATATAAAACCTTCACTGGATTTTTCAAAAAGCGAATTTGGTAGAAGCTGTAATTGTAAACACAGAAAAGTGTCATATTTGTGACTAGGCAGAATACCATACCTGCCACAGCAATACACACAATTACAAGATAGTTTTAAGAAGTTCGTACATATATTCAAAGGGAAATCGGTTTAAAATGCAAATACAGTACAAGCACACTATACAGTACAATCTACAACATGATCAATAAAACAATTCATGGGGTGTAGTACTTTTCTATCACATGAGGGCGCTATATCCCAATATATGACCTTCCTCCCCTCGCCCAAAACACTTGGCGACGGCGTGCTTAATCTCCAAGAAACACACAAGCCATTGTAGAAGTTTTTTCCTTCAACCATTGGTATCGTCAAATGAAATTCTTCTTTTGTTTTATTTGTGATGATAAATGTTTTATACTATCTGACAACGTCACAAAGGAAGTCTACCAAGCCCATGCAAGTGTAAATTTTTACAATATAATATGCATTATTTAAAAGCATTTAACAGTAATGAACTAGTTCGGGTTTCATTTTAGAATGCCGATTGGAAAATCACACTGCTGTCTGCTGTTTGGGATTAAATTTGCCAGTTTAGTCCCTCTAGTCTCGATAATATACAAATCAAATACCTATAAAATGAAATTGGATTGGAAATGTATTTTTTTCTCAACATAAAATCTAAATGAGGGAGGGCACAAATGCAATATTCACATATTTAGCATGTATTCCTTGCACGTCACTGACACCAGTATGCACCAGCATGCCCCTCTCGCGGTCTAATTCAGTGCCAACGGTGCACGCGATAGACAAGAGGCCAACCGTCACCTTCGATGCTCATCAGTGGGGTGGGTGGGCCGCGCCCGCGGCTCCTCCCCCAGTACGCGCTCATCCTCAGTGAAACAGATCGCGGCAGTGGTTTACCACACTGCGGAGGCAGGGAATCTTTCTTATTACTGCTGTAACTAATACTAAATTTGTTGGCTACATCAGAAGACGAGCGTTTCTGAGCAAAACATTGAAAGGTAACTTAGCTTTAGGAACATCCTTCAGTACACGAACCCCCAGCGTAAGGAGCGCCGACCCCCAGGTCAGTTTATGATTCATTTTGCATCAGTAAAATAGCTAGCTAGCAAATTAGCGTGTTGCTACTCTGAGAGCGGGTTGCTGGTTAGAGGATTACTGAGCTAACTTTCGCTAGCTATTATGTTAGTCCTTGAAAATGTGCAGATTGTTTTACTGCTTGAATGGGATCAGTGCTTCAATCCTAGATCTTTCTTTATTTGCTAGATTGCTAATGTGACTAGCTGACGAGGTAACGCTACGTCTTTTGTTTTTGTAGCCGTTAGCTAACTGGCTATCATGCGCGGTCGTTTTGTTTTTATTTAGCGTGCGTTCCCTCTATCTTCCCTTTCATCATCACATCCTCGACGGCCTCGGGGCTCAGGCTATAGATGTGTCCGGCGTAGAGCATCCACGGTCCCGCCCAGATCCGGGGAGTGTCTCCGCTGTGGGGCGTGGGGGGTTCAGTCACTACACCTCAAGCATAACCCAATACAAAACTCCACTAAATTCAAAGATAATTCTCCATCTTGAACTTGAAATTTGCTTGTCAATTTGAAATACGCCGCAAGAAACGCATAGCTAGTTAGCAATTTTTAAGGTTAAAAAAATCCTCAATATGGTTTGACACTCAAGGGCTATACGCCAACATTATTCGAAAGAACACGTTCTCCTAAACTGAAAAATGTGGGAGTCTACTAAACGTATCAATTCGTAGATGTTCTCTTAAATGATTTTTCTAGTTGGCAAGCATCAAATTTCAGAAGCAAATATCCCTAAATGCGAGCACTGTAGAACCCTGCACTTACGGTGAATTCTGGTAGTCCAGATGGAACAGCGTGTGTACTCGGATTAACTAACGAAAAATAAATAATCCCTGTTCAAATGAGTCTAACTAGATCCTTTAAAAATCTGTTATAATAAATAGTCAGTTAAATTAACTAGTAGCGTTAGCTGCATTTGTTCTACTGGTTCACCGTGAAATGTATTGCTGTGAAAAAAAGCAGCACCAGTGTATTTACATTGAGCTGGCTGGTACTGTGGAAAAACTTGTGTTAAAGGTCAATTTCATCGACTCGAAAAGCCACAGCATTTCAGTGCAGCTGCATTTCCATTGCAGAGATAAAGGCCTCCGCGCAGCAGCGAATATTAGATTGGTAACGTTATGTGTTCGCGATGCATTTCAAAATTTGTATAGTCGTTAGCACAGGCCAGCAATAATCGATATAATCCGGAATAGTTGTGACATCCGATACCTTTCAAGTAGTAAATCACACGAACAATTTCTAATGTAAGCTTCGGAGAGATTGTTCCGACAAACCGTTCAAGTTGCTGCAACGTCATTGGTGTAAACGCCGGAGGTGTCAGACACCATTCGCTGTGTGCCATGGGTGATGGTATGTGATGAGCTGCTGCTAAGAATAAAAAACATTCAAACTGAAATGGAGTCCTGTCTCTACCCCTTTAAAGATATGTGCGGAATTTGCATTGCCTGTTCTCATACCCCGGTTTGCATTAGTAAGAAGAATGCTGAGCGCTGTTATCAATATGCCCATGTCGTCTAAGGGAAGTGGATATACTTCTGTTAAGGCCATAGGATCACGGTTAGTTCACATGCTTCGCTTTTGTACCGTTAGCACTATTGCAATGCGATCAGAATTATATGCGAACAGAATTTTAAGACCTCAGTCATGTAATGTTATCATGTCTATGCTATGACGGTGCAGAAATGTCAGGTACTTGTGCAGTTGTTTGCAAATATTCAGCTGTTTTCAGAAGATAAGACAGTCTTCCTGAGAGCAGTGTCCGTAAAAGGACACCACTTCATTGTGTAAGATATGACTTTTAAAAAATATTGTTTTGGGTAGATGTAATGCAGTAAAGAAGTCTAGTCTTCCAAATTTAATTATTTATAGTTCAGTGGATGATAAGAAAAATATTTTTGTGTGATTAACTGTTTTTTTTTTCAAAAGAGAAAAGAGGCAGGGGGAAATTAGATGTTTTTTTTTGTATAATGATTGTTTGAAAGAAATGATTTAATTGACAGCACAGAGTATGAAATAGAAACTGACAGAATAAAAGGGAAACAATTAAACAGGACTGACTGTGAATTAACTGCTGTACAGAAACTATTCTGAATTTCAGTGTCTTTATTGATCATCATTTAAAACTCCCCCCTGAAAGCAGTATATCTGCATTTCTGTCTAGCTCCACAGTGGGGTTGATAGCACAACATCCCCATTAAAAGGAGTTTTAACAGAATTAAGTGACATTGATTGTACAAATATCATTAAATCTTTGTTAGTTAAACATAAGGTTGAATGTCAGCAGATGTGAAGCTGTTCATCTGTTATTTATTACAATTTTGTTCATTTATTTTCTGCTTGCAAATTAAATGGGAACACATGTATGGAAACTAAGTTTCTGTAAATACTAAAAATGTAAAAATCAGAGCTTCGCAACAGATAATTATTTTGTCTTCCATATTAAGATCGGGCTTTCATGTGGTTTTTAGAATGTTTGATAGTGGTAACTTGACTACATTGTTTTTTTTTTGACATTGTTTGAATTTGCATATTACTGATGCAACATGCGTCCTAGGTTCTGTTTTCCTGTTTCATGTAGGTAGTACTTGACTTTTTTGCATCTAAGCTCGAGTTCTGTCGATCGCGCGATGATATTGCTGCAGCAGACACAGTGCAGTTTAATTTGAGAGTGTGTCTTCAACTCGCTATGGCACCAGCTATGAGTATCAGATATTTACTTCAGACCCTTAGGGACAGGTCAGGGGTTTTCCTCTGAATCTCTGCTAATCAACTTTCTGCAAGACTCCTACTGAGAGAAATGAATCATTTATCAAGAAGACATACCCATTTATGCTGTGCTAGCTGCCACGATAGTCCAGAATTCAACATCACGGCTTTGCCGGGGATTGGTGTCATGGCCACAATCTCCATTTCTGCTTTTAGCCTTTTAGCTATGCAGTACTATGATGTCAGTGTCAGTGTAGCTGGCTGTGACTTCTGTGCCCATTCTCAGGAAGGGGAAGGCACCAAAAGTAGTTCTGGGTAACCTAGGAAAATAACACACTTGAGGCTCCAGTCTGGAGCAGATCCAGAAGAACCCTGACAGGATAGCAAGTGAAAAATTGTGAATTGCGATAACGTAAAATATATTACAAATATTACAGATAGTAACCCCTGGAATGAATTGCACATGGCTGCTACATGTTTACTCACAACGAAAGTGTTCTAGCCTGGAATTTTTCCTTTAATGTCACATGGTGATACGCCTTGCATTTGCACTGCTATTTCATTGTGTTATTGAAATGTTTGAGCCTTGCGTCTAAGTTAGTGCTGCGGTTTGGGCTGTGGCAGGCCAGAGACATGGCTGTGTGATTCTGGGTTCATTTCCCTCCCATTTGTCCCTGCTGCTGGTCAACCGCTGAGGAGCTGCTTGTGAGCATTTGAAGAGTTATGATCTATAAAGTGGGATTAACATGGCAGTAAAACTACCTTGGTCCGCATTGTCCTGTTTGGCACAGTGTACATCATTGCTGGTGTTAGTGATTTGTAGTTTATTGCTCCACGTCTGGGTTTGTCACTTGTCTTATGACAGCAGTTTCTCTGAGTGGGTCCTGAACCATGAGCTGAGTACTGGTGGATTGCCTAGAGGTATTTTAAGCTCCGGGGTCAGTCTGTAGGACACATTTTAACCCAGCATCTTCCCAACACCGTAAACCAAACGGCCTTCAAAATCCCCAGTTCTGAATTTGCTTTCAGTTGAAACGTCAGAGCCTGGAGTCATTTGGGAAGAATTGACCGTCTTTAGAATGGGAAGACTAATGCATGTTAATCAGATACTGCGTGGGACTGTATCGGAACTGTTGACCTAACAAGGAGTTCAGTTGGGATGGCAGGTATACCACCCGCCAAGTTATGCCTTGGTACAGCCTGCCCCATATACTGTAGTACCAAAAGTTTGGCACTTTTCTGGGTTTCCTACAGAAATAACCACAATGACCACAGATCTGCAACCCTTAAGAACATTAACTTCTGTACCTTCTGACCTCGTGTAAACAGACAGAATTCACAAAGAACTTCAAACGTCCACACAACAAAGCACCAAACTGGGGTTAGTTTGCGTTTGAATGACCCTGCTGGAGTCCTGACTGCAGAGGCACCCCCTGAGTGATGTTATGGGCACCTGTAACGAAACACCTGTCAGAGGGAAACAAAGAGGAACAGAAGCGTAGCCTGAAAGGGGAGGTCCCAGGGTTGTGTTTTCAGGAGATCTGGTGTGCAGGGTACAGTTCATTTTGGAACATGAATATACACATATGTATATAGTGATGTCCTGAAATGAAACTGGGCTGTTAGCGTGTTCTACACAACAGCAGGAATGCATTGATATATCGATCGAGCTCGTCTTCAGTATTGATGGAGCTACAACACTTTCCCTTTGCCGGCTAAATGAAGTGATTCACAGCCACGGTCATGTGCACATTGGGAGGAGGTAACAGAACTAATTGCCGTTGCAGTCGTCGCCGAGTCTGTATGACCTCACTTCCCTCCTGTACCGCGTAGTTCCAGTCTCTGTCGATGGCTTGCGTGTGTTCGCCTGTGTTTAAGCCTGGGAGTGGCTGAGACCACAATAGGAGTCCTCCCTTCGGTGCCGATCCCATCCACGGAGACTGCGCCACTGCGGACCTCGTCTGCGTCTGCATAGACCGCGTCGGTGCTGATCCTATCCGCACAGCTTATGTCAGTGCTCTGTCTATCAAAGTAGACCGTGTCAGTGCTGATCCTATCCGCACAGCTTATGTCAGTGCTCTGTCTATCAAAGTAGATCGTGTCAGTGCTGGTCCCGTTCACATGCGTTGCATCAGGGCAGATTTCATGCACGAAGCCAGCACATTCTGCGTTTGAGCGGAGTGGCTACTGCACAGTCATTGGGCTGTGTCCGTTTTTACACTCCCAGTATAGCTGTGTGCATTGTTTCTGCTGTCGCTTGTTTGGTTTCCACAGGGTTTCCATCGTGATTCATGTCAAGCCAAAGAAAATTGGAACATTCTTTGTAGCATGTTCTCTCTCAAACAGAAGTGCGTTCACTAGCGTTTCCCCATTTTATGTTTTTTTTTTTGCATGTCTGTTGGTATTGCACAGTATTGCTTTTTCTGTTCTACGGCTTTCAGTAAAACTGTAAACTAGAATAGAAATCTAAAGAAAACTGAACAAAACCATGTAGGCCTAATTCAAAAGTCTTGTTAAACATTACTTTCATAAGAAACAGCAGTTGCAGTAGTCATTATAGTGCATGCTGTTTTAAGGAAAGACACCAAAAGCACAGTTTTTTTGTTCCAGAATCACAGTACCAGGTTCAGAAAATTGGACAGTGTCTACAATACAGCCAAGTGTGGGTCTCTTCTGGGAAAATGTCCGAGTCCAAAGTTGTTGAGTAGGCAGTCAGTGTAGTTGCACAATGTGATCCCTCCAGTAGCTGCAGGCTGCAGGACAAAATTGTCGTGGAAGTGCAGTGAAGTTCTCTCCCCCGTCCTCACGGTTTTAAAGACGGGTTTTCTCAAGTGCTCTTAACAGAAATGTCCTCCAGAATAAGATTCCACATCAATGCTGTGTCTCACATTGAACATTTTGAACATGATGTAACATTGACCTTCGGTTATGCTGTATAGAGACTGTAGAGTCAGCGAAGCTGTTAAAGATTCCCTCCATGGCGAGTGCTGCTGTATTTGCACAAAACATTACACTTGTAGAAAGATTCAGATTCCTTGGTCAAAACCAGTTATAGCTGGATCCTGTGTGTGTCCATCTTTTACTTTATAACACGATATGGATGCTTTCAAAGTTTGTCCTGCATCGAAATTAAGTACTGGTGTCCTTTTATGTAAGAATCTAAAATCTGCCATGCAAAACCACTTTTGTAACTACAGTTAGTTACAATGATGTAAATTTCAGCTAGTGCTAGCCTCTGACTAGGGTTGCGTATCATATTTATTCTGGTTACCATTCAGATTTCTGCTTATCGAATCCGGTTCTTACTGGTTTACTTTGAACATTCACTAGTTTAAATGAAGTCATGTGTAAAACGGGAAACTATGAAAAGATTTGCTGCTACCTCAATGAATATATCTTACTATTCCGTCTTACGGATGGCTGAATGTTATATACAAATGATCTGGACATTGTATTTGGTAAAAAAATATTAAAAGTGTTGCCTTTTTCTGCAAGTACATCAAAGAGAAGAATCCTAGATATGATTTGGTGTATGGATTATTAAGTTGCGCATTTACAGCTACGATGATGCAGAATGACGTCTTTCATCTTGGCCTGCCAAGAGCTTTTCGGGGACATGAGGAGGTGGTGCTCTGGATCTGATGGGAAATGCGCCATGTGATGTTTTGCGGGGAATGCATGAGAAGCAAAGAGCGTTTGTAGGCCTCTTCCTCTGAGCCGCGGCCACAGCCAGCTGGAGGCCTCCCACGTCACCGGTTTCATCCAAGCCTGGAAGCACGTGGGCTCCGACTCCAGCCAAATTCTCCCCCGCCGCCGAGCTCATTAAGTAACATTAGTGCGAATCGCGTTCAGGCGCGGCCGAGATTCGTCTGAGTCCGCGCCCGTCCGGTGGAGTTTCCCGAGCGTGCGGTCTGAAGCTCGCGGCGCGTTGCGTGAGCGCTTATCCGCGCGTGGCGCCAACTCGCCCCCTCCCCCCCCGCCCCCCGGTTACCGTCGCTGCCTTCTGTAAACCTGTAACCGGCGCGACCTCCCGGCCCCTGTAGCGGTTCTGCGGTGATTGCTGGGAGAACCCGGGGCCCTTATCAGGCAGGATCGGGGGAGATTAGCATCCGAGCGGCTCCGCCAGCCTCGTGCTCCCTCCCGTCCCGTCACGTAAGCCTCCTCCCGTCCCCCGCGTGGGGGAGCGGGGCGAAGGAGACGCTCAGGACAGGTGGTCTGTGTGAGAGGGCCCCATAAACACGCATGTTTAACTAGACAGGAAAACACGCCTTCGGCTAGCCTAAGCTTGTGAATTCCCGTAAATAAGCCTGTGCTGTGCATGCTGAGGGAAAGACATTGGAGCTCCCATTAAAGCGAAACTTTAATGGGAAAAGAAATCTTTCCCAAAGGTATTTTGAAATTTTAACGACCGTTAAGCTAGAAAAGCAGATTGCAAAAATATGTATTATGTAATAAAATATGCACGTTTTAATAAAGAATTCCCAAGACTTCTGGGCCGAAACTACCATTGTTTTAGAAACTGCTGCACACAATGAAATTTGTGGTCACAAAAAATGGACCGCTGTGGTTTTCTTTGGCTGTTAATTCACGTTGGTTTTCTACATTGAATCCAACGGGCAGCGAGCGCTTTTGCCCTCAAGCATGCACAGTAGGGGCTGCCTATCGTTACTTCCTAGGTTTCACCACCTGGTCCCTCCTACCCTCTCCAGTTCCTCTGTACACTCTATGGAGGACCCACTTACTGCAGGAAATGGTGTGTGTGTGTGCATGTGTACATGCCTGTGTGTACGTGCGTGCGTGTGCATGTGTGTGTGTGTGTGAGTGTGCGCATGTGTGTGTGTGCATGCATACATGCCTGTGTGTACGTGCCTGTGTGTACGTGCGTGCGTGCGCGTGTGTGTGTGAGTGCGTGTCAGAGCAAGGGGTTGGTGGCAGTCTCAGTGCTCGCTGTGGTCCCCGCTGAGCTGGTTCGGCATCAGTCGCTGGGGCACAGGAGGCTTCCCTCTGGGGCGGAAGGTTCTGGACCACGGGGAGCCCAGGTGCTTAAATATCACACACCTGCCGCTCCACTGAAAACACAGGTGTGAATACGGCTCCCAGGATTCCTTATGTTTGTGGCCTAATCAGATGTAAGCGACTAGCGAAAGTGTGTGTGTGTGTGTGTGTGTGTGTGTGTGTGTGTGTGTGTGTGTTAATATGGATTGGTTAGATGGAGGTCCTGGCTCCATGCAATGATGTGCCCTACTGAATTCCATTCACAAGGAGCTTCTCCTCCTGCCATTTCAGCAATGCAGCTCATATATTACTGTGATAAGGTCACACAATTACAGACATAAACAGGACCTTGTGCAGCAAGGTGGACTGACTCACCCTGCGATAGTCTGTGCACACAAAAGTCATTTTTATTCCTTTAAATAAAAATGTGAAGAGTGTTCTGTGACTTTTTTAAGAATGTGTAAAAGCGAGTTCCTTGGCCTTGGCTTGTACATCATATGACTTTTGAACTTTGTTGTGAAATATATTGAACAGCGGTCAAACCTGCTTTTCCTCCGGCATGCAAACTCCCTTCCCCACCCCCCCCCCACCCCCCCGTCTGTGAGTGCGGTTCTGCGGTCTCTTTCGTTGGGATGTCCATTTGACTGCAGTCCATGTGAATTTCCTCGCAGGGCTGTTTTTAATGGGCACGGTTTCGTTCCCACAAGGTCAGGCCACGCCTCCCCCCCCCTCGCCCAGGGGGGAGGACTGGAGCTGGTGTCAGCTTTGAGCTGTGTGGTGATGGGCCCCTGGAGCGGTCATGTAGATAACAGCGGGGGCCCCCTGACAGGCGGCGCGGGGGGGGGGGGGGGGGGAGCAGTCTGGACGCGCGCGGACGAGCGCTCGTTTGAAGCGGGGCTGGGCGCGGATGGGGGGCGTGGAGCGGGGGCGTGGGCGAGGTGGAGCCCGCTTGTCGGAGCTCTCCCTCAGGATGGCCCCGTGGGGTGTGTAGGGGGAGGGGCGTACCGCTCTGCGCAGTGTTTGTCCCCCCCCATGAGGCGGTGTTACTGCGCTGTTTAAATACATCTCCATGCTTTAGAGCGCAGTCACACACAGGGGTGAGGGCAGAGTGAGGAGGGGAGAGGAGAGAGAGGAATTGAAGAGGAGAGGAGGGGGGCAGGGAGAGGAGGAGAGGGGGAGCAGGGAGAGGAGGAGAGGGGGAGCAGGGAGAGGAGGAGAGGGGAGACAGGGAGAGGAGGAGAGGGGGGGCAGGCAAAGGAGGAGAAGGGAGGCAGGGAGAGGAAGAGAGAGGGAGCAGGCAGAGGAGGAGAGGGGAGGCAGGGAGAGGAGGAGAGGGGAGGCAGGGAGAGGAGGAGAGAGGGAGCAGGCAGAGGAGGAGAGGGTTGGGCTGGAGTGGTGCCAGGACTGGGCCACACTGCTTTTCTCGCAGCCTGTCGTGCTCTGAACACTGAGAGCCTGAGGCCCTTGCGTGCTGTCGGATGAGATGCATCATGTTCTGGAAAAAAACAGTGTGTTGTGGTGTGAGCAGAGCTGCAGTGCCCTACTACGGTCTTATTTCCACACAGACAGTGGGCCCTTGTGTATGTCTCAGAAGAGCCTGGACCTCTACAGGCCTTTTAGTCCACACAGGGTGCCTCTACAAGACCGCAAAACCTGGGGAAGCGTTTGTTTGTTTGCATGATTTATGTGATTTCAAATAATTATAAAATTGTGATAATGTATTTAGGTAGCATCTTCAGTGAGATTTTGCACAACTGTGTAAACTGCTTTCAGTTAGGGATATTCGCATCTGAGATTCGGGGTATGCCTTTTTGTAATTGTACGATCCTCTGATGTCATTTACCGTAATGTTGGTAGCCTAATAAACTGTACCATTAAAACAATAAAACAAAAACAATTTAGACTAGAGCCAAGTCTAGAAAGAGGCACTCCCTCCTTTTTATGTCTAGGCAGCGTGAGCGCGATGAGTCTGCTTGTATTTCTGCTTGTTCTGACGTGCGTGGCCTTGAATAGCCTGAATAGACTGGATTTAGGTGTTATTTGTTCTGTTCTCATCTGCCGACTGTATGATGCAAAGAGAATGTCTCAACGATGAATAAATTAGTGAATCAGAGCCAATCAATCAATGCATGCAGAGAGATGGGTGACTTGCGGAACAAGTAATGCTTTTGAACTGAGCAGCAACAGTCGTCGTTTGATAGCCTATTGCCATATGTCATTTGAATTAAATGTATTTATCTGTGCGATGTAGAAGTCTTCAATAGCCATTGTATTTAATAAGTTCCATCTGTAATCAAAAGAGAATCCACACAAAGCCACACAGAGTTAACAATGACGCATAAAGATAAACTGGCCAAATTAATAAATAAAGCCACTTTGAGAAAATAACATAATAAGTAACAATTGAAGAGGGAAAAAGCTGGCCAGTTTAGTTCTGAATTTTGAATGTGCAGATGACCCAGTACCCTGCCCTTTGCACACTTGACCAATCACTGTGGAACGTGGGCGTGGACTTTGGAATGTTGATTTTGTAATGTTACAAAAAAAGGTCATCTGAACATTGGAATGGAAGAGCGGTTGGGTTGAAGCACACGGAAGCGATTAGGCTGCATCACTGCAGGACACCCCAGTGAGGAACGAGCGTGGGGGGGGAGAGAGAGGGGACAGCGTGAGCCGTTTTACCCAGCGCCTCTCTCTTTGTGTGCGTGACGTGGAGTGGCGCCTACAGACAGGACAGGTAGACTATACAGTCCCCCCCCCCTCCCCCGCAACAACCCCCCCGCTGGGAGCAGAAGTCCTGACCACGGCCGGCACATTCAAGTG
This sequence comes from Anguilla anguilla, assembly GCF_013347855.1. Taxonomy (NCBI): domain Eukaryota; kingdom Metazoa; phylum Chordata; class Actinopteri; order Anguilliformes; family Anguillidae; genus Anguilla; species Anguilla anguilla. The sequence continues at coordinate 59,454,392 of NC_049204.1, read as the reverse complement.
TGAAGCGTTGGGATATTGATTTTACGTGTGTAGTGAAAAACAGTTCAATCTGTTTACAGTGTGGGGGCCTCTCTCTTTCTCTCTATCTGTCTCTCGCTCTCTCTCTCCCCCTCCCTCCCTCCCTCTCCCTCCCTCTCTCAGAACGTAGCACCAAGCCTTTCCCCCGCCTGTTACTGCGCGTCTCACTGCCACAGACAGCCTGTCTCACTGCCACAGACAGCCTGTCTCGCTGCCACAGACAGCCCCAGGAGCCTGTCTCACTGTCTCACTGCCACAGACAGCCCCAGCAGCCTGTCTCACTGTCTCACTGCCACAGACAGCCCCAGCAGCCTGTCTCATTGCCACAGACCGCCCCAGCAGCCTGTCTCACTACCACAGACAGCCTGTCTCACTGCCACAGACAGCCCGAGCAGCCTGTCTCACTGCCACAGACAGCCTGTCTCACTCCCACAGACAGCCTGTCTCACTGCCACAGACAGCCTCAGCAGCCTGTCTCACTGTCTCACTGCCACAGACAGCCCCAGCAGCCTGTCTCATTGCCACAGACCGCCCCAGCAGCCTGTCTCACTGCCACAGACAGCCTGTCTCACTGCCACAGACGGACCGAGCAGCCTGTCTCACTGCCACAGACAGCCCAAGCAGCCTGTCTCACTGCCACAGACAGCCTGTCTCACTGCCACAGACAGCCCCAGCAGCCTGCCTCACTCCCACAGACAGCCTGTCTCACTGCCACAGACAGCCCCAGCAGCCTGTCTCACTCCCACAGACAGCCTGTCTCACTGCCACAGACAGCCCGAGCAGCCTGTCTCACTGCCACAGACAGCCCCAGCAGCCTGTCTCACTGTCTCACTGCCACAGACAGCCCCAGCAGCCTGTCTCACTGTCTCACTGCCACAGACAGCCCCAGCAGCCTGTCTCACTGTCTCACTGCCACAGACAGCCCCAGCAGCCTGTCTCACTGTCTCACTGCCACAGACAGCCCCAGCAGCCTGTCTCACTGTCTCACTGCCCCAGACAGCCCCAGCAGCCTGTCTCACTGTCTCACTGCCACAGACAGCCCCAGCAGCCTGTCTCACTGTCTCACTGCCACAGACAGCCCCAGCAGCCTGTCTCACTGTCTCACTGCCCCAGACAGCCCCAGCAGCCTGTCTCACTGTCTCACTGCCCCAGACAGCCCCAGCAGCCTGTCTCACTGTCTCACTGCCCCAGACAGCCCCAGCAGCCTGCCCCGGCCCTCGCTCTGCTCTTACTGCTCGCTGTGTTCACTGACGCCGCCACACCCCGTTATTTACCGCCCGCTGCACTCCGGAACGACTGGAACAGAGAAGCGATTGTGATACGCAGATTTCCTGATCCCGCTAATGACATGCTGGGGAGCGCCCCCCCCCACTGCAGATGTATTTTTGTAGTTCTTCTCGTCTCTTCCTGTCACGCACCCGGGTTAACCCGGGAGCCTCCGGGGTCGCCGGTTCCCCCGGCCTGCTGGGACACGCCAGGGGCCTCGGGGGCGTTCGTTCGGGGCGCGGCCTCTCCTCCGCAAAAGGTGAAGGAGGCGAACGCGGAAGCAGACAACAGCCGTTTCTCCAGGGGGACGGAGGACAACGGGGAAAACAATGACGACGTCTATTTTAGGCGCGTTTGAAGGAGCGCTCGGAAGCCTACGCATCCTGTCTGTGCTCGACACGCAGGGAGGAAGACGAGCAGTCGCTTTGAGGTGCACGGAAGAAGGGCCTCCGGGCGGTCGTGGGGCTCGGTCAGGGGGAGGGGGAGAGGGAGAGAGAAAGAGAGAGAGAGAGAGAGGGGGGGGGATGGGGCGGGGTGGGAGGGTACTAAAGAGATACAGCTGTTTGTTCAGGCCGCAGCTGTTGCTCTGCTTCCATTACTCAGTGGCTGTGTTCCATCGGTTCAGCTCACTCCATTCCATTTACACACAGTCAGTCACACACTGTAGCATTGTTCTGCTGGAGGGGGGGTTGGGGGGGGTGGGGGGGGCGGGGAACTCGATTCATCACCACTGCTATCTGCATGGAGAAAAAACACAGGCTGTAAAATGCTTATTTCATCGTGTCAGAGGGGCCAGCTTCACTCCTTTTCCTTCTCCTTCCTCTGCTTCGGCTGCTCTGAGCCCCCCCCCCCCCATCCCGTGCGGCTTTAGCAGCGCACCTCTGCCTGTCCTGGTGTCACCGCGTCGGGCGTCTGGAGGGACCGAAAGTTTCCAGGTTGCGAGCTGACGTGCGGTCGGAGCCGTTAGCGGCCGTGCTAGCGCGGGCGGTGCAGAGTTAGCCCCCCCCCCCCCCCCTTGTTGTTCAGCTGTGCTCTGGAGGGGAGCTGACTGCTCCGAGCAGCCCCGGCGGGGGTCCGCAGGCAGGCGGGGCTCCAGCGCGTGGGCGGCCTCGTCTTGCCCTTGTTTTTCCGCTGCTTGAGGCTGTAATTGGGCGGTTTACGAGCCCGGAGAGGGAGAGCCCTCTCTGAGGCAGCCATCCGTGGAGCGGGGCGGACACAGAGAGGCCCCACGGGAGCCTGTCCACCGCCTCGCTCCGCTGAGCCCCACAGAGCCGGACACGGCCCTTACACACTGTACACAGCGCTGAGCTTTTACACAGACTGTACTCAGCGCTGAGCTTTTACACAGACTGTACTCAGCGCTGAGCTTTTACACACTGTACACAGCGCTGAGCTTTTACACACACTGTACTCAGCGCTGAGCTTTTACACACTGCACACAGCGCTGAGCTTTTACACACTATACTCAGCGCTGAGCTTTCACACACTGTACTCAGCGCTGAGCTTTCACACACTGTACACAGCGCTGAGCTTTTACACACTATACTCAGCGCTGAGCTTTCACACACTGTACTCAGCGCTGAGCTTTTACACACTGTACTCAGCGCTGAGCTTTTACACACTGTACTCAGCGCTGAGCTTTTACACACTGTACTCAGCGCTGAGCTTTTACACACTGTACTCAGCGCTGAGCTTTTGCACACTGTACACAGTGCTGAGCTTTTACACACTGTACACAGCGCTGAGCTTTTACACACTGTACTCAGCGCTGAGCTTTTACACAGACTGTACTCAGCGCTGAGCTTTTACACACTGCACACAGCGCTGAGCTTTTACACACTGTACTCAGCGCTGAGCTTTTACACACTGTACTCAGCGCTGAGCTTTCACACACTGTACACAGCGCTGAGCTTTTACACACTGTACTCAGCGCTGAGCTTTTACACACTGTACTTAGCGCTGAGCTTTTACACACTGTACTCAGCGCTGAGCTTTTACACACTGTACTCAGCGCTGAGCTTTTACACACTGTACACAGCGCTGAGCTTTCACACACTGTACTCAGCGCTGAGCTTTTACACACTGTACTTAGCGCTGAGCTTTTACACACTGTACTTAGCGCTGAGCTTTTACACACTGTACTCAGCGCTGAGCTTTTACACACTGTACTTAGCGCTGAGCTTTTACACAGTCTGAATTCAACACTTAGTTTTTCACAGCTTTAAGTTTTACTGTCTGTGCAAAGCTCTGCTTTTACGTAGCCTGTACCTCACACGGTTGAGCTGGTTTTTTTCCCCCAGCCTATATTTGAAGTACAGTTTGTGTTGTGGCAGTTACAGTGTGCAGTGCCAGCGCTGTGGCAACTGTGTGGGGGAGATGAGCTCATCATTAAGAGGGAGGGAGAGAGCATGATCAGAGCTTCAAACGCTCGGGGAGGGGAGTGTATGCGCGGGGTGACGGCCTCCTTTCAGAAAGGCCACGTTCTGGCTCCTTTCCACAGACCGCCGGGTCGCCCGGGGTCCTCCTGGGGTCCTCCCGAATCCCTCTGATCTCCCTGACCCCCCCTCACACCCTTCGCTGGGCTGCCCCACATTTCCAGCGCTGCAGTAGCATTAGTAACTCACCTGATCTTGAAAGCAGCATCAAACTGTTCTGTTCAGCGTTGTTTTAGGGGGTGGATAGTCAGTCTTACTGTGCTCACCACACAGACCGCTGTGACAGGAATGTGCAGAGCGTTTTTCAGTTGAAGGATTAATAATTTTTTTTTTCCTTTGGCGTCTCCTTAGCTGTAATGGAAATATGAACGGGTCTCTGTACACTGTGTACAGTGCGTGTTCCTCCAGTCTACCTGCAGTGATGAAGTGGAAGTGGAGGATTCCCAGGCCGTGCCTTAAAGATGAAAGCATTGTTTGAGGCTCGTCTGACTGTCTGCCGGTTGAGCGCCTGCTCAGCGTCAGGTTCCAGCATGTCTCTGCTCCGCTGGCCCACCGCCGTTCACCCACAGCCCCGGGGCCAACCGGAAACCTTCCCTGGGAAAGGGAGTGTGTGTGTGTGTGTGTCTGTGTGAGTGTGTGAGAGTGTGCGCGCGCGTGCGTGTGTGTCTGTGTGTGTGTGTGTGTGTGTGTGTGTATGTGTGTTTGTGTGCGTTTGTTCTGGGGGGAAGGCGTTCCCGTGATTCAGTGCTGATTCGGGGTGTTGCCCCAGTGCCCCGGCAGGGAGCGCGGCGGGGCCTTAACGGTCCGCCGTTGGGCCGCTGGGCGAGAAACCGGTCACAGCGCTGAGTCAGAGCGGCACGCGGCGGCTGGCGGGAAAGCAGAGCGGCAGGCTCGCGGTGTGGGCGTGTCCAGCGGCAGGCGATGCGACGCCTCCATGCTCCTCACAAGGCGTGGTTCAGCCTGTGAGCCTCCGCCCCCCCCCCCACACCCCACCCCCAGACCCGTGCCCACCCTTATCTGCTGGCTGCTGTGGAGCAGTGCCCAGGCGCCCGCAGTCACATGTTCCTGGAGGAGTGACACGGCTGGCACGCCGCGGCTGCATCGGGGCGTTCGCATCGGCCTCGCCTTTAGCATCACGTGACCCGCCTCCCGCGCCCGTGCCGGCAGGCGACAGGGCGGAAGCGACTGGCGTGCTTTTTGCCTTTGCGTGTTCGTAACGCGTGCAGGTTTTGGGGCGGAGGGGAACGCTGGGTGCGACCGTAAGCCTGGCTCAAATGGGGCGACATCGCCACCAGAGCGGCAGACCGAGCGGCCTGGTTTGGCCTCTTCACCTCCCAACGCCCAGATGAACGGTTTTCAGTGTAAATGCCTTCTTCACAAATTATGGAAAACAAATGATCACTATGTGTCAGTAGAGAAGAGAGATTATGATGGGGGGCGGGGTGGGGGGGTGGAGCAGAGATTTTCCCTTGAATGTGATGAAGCTGAATATGATGAATCTTTTATAAGGCGTGTTTGGGGCTGTGGTATGGTCCTGCAGTAATGGCCTACTTGTGACCGCGTCCTCAATGTGCCATTGTCTTAACAGGGCTGCCTGACTCCAGCTCTCCAACAGAGGCCCTGTTTTGTACCAGAGCAGACTTAATGCTTCAGCTATGCTATAGCCTTATTTTACAATCTAATATTAGATTGAAATGCATGTAAATGTGGGTTATATTGCCATAAAATCTTTCATTTTACATCTTCCATTTTTCAGTTTGGGTGGTACGTCAAGCATTTCACTGTATTTTGCATTACTCTATAAAGCAATCAACGTGTTAAGTAAACCAACATTGTTGGTAGCTTCTTTAGAATGGGTGACTTTATCGGTGACTTTACACAGTCATCAGATCGCCTGTCCCCAGTTGTATGAATAGGCAGTATTCCATGGCTGATGATGTGGCACAGTGACATCCGCACCGGGCTCTTCACCCTGGTTACAGTTCATACCATGGAGATATAAGGAAAGGACTCAGTCAGACCACAGCACACCATCTGATCAAGGCTGCGGACCAGGGGTTTTAAACCTTTTCTGGCCCAGGGACCCCCATCCATGCTCAAAGGCATCCAGGAGAGACCCCAATTATAAGTTAAAAATGGTTATGTTTAAAAATAAAAAGTTTAATATTTTGAAATATTTTCCCATATCTGTATGTAGCATATCATGGATATCAAGTCAGGCCAGGGACCCACTAGAGCACCTTTAAGGGACCCCCAGGGGTCCTCAGATACGCTATTGAAACCCCGGCTGTAGACTCACCAGTAGCTGCCTTGCTAGTGGCCAGTTGCCAGCCATGAAGTTTGTTTGTTTGCCCGCATCCTGGTTTGACATGCAGTAGTTCACAGGAAAAGATTAGGTCATTACAGATTGCGCTCTCAGAAGAGTCTTATCAGTGTTTCTGGGCTAATCTCTGCCTTGATGTAGGTGCTTGTTTTGCTGCCTGCCAGTATCACCAATCTTAATGAGCGTAATTGTAATGATGCCACTGAGTGGTTTGTTCTTTTAAGGTTAAATGACTGGTCTGTTCTTTTTTTAAGGGCTGGTGCGTGTGCTGCATGCAACACACAATCTCTGTTTTAAATCAGGACTGATCGTTTTAGCAGGGGTATGACCATCAGACGATCAGCGGTTTTTCTGTTCGTGAAATCAAAGCTTTTTTTTAGTATTATTTCCTGATTTCTTAATCTTGACTGGCAGGTGCTCTTGTTAGCCCGTGTCACTGCTGCAGAATGCAGTGCGGACTTGTGGGCGTGTCCTCTGACGGATGTGCGGCCCCCGCTTGTCCTCGTTCCCTCGGTCCTCCAGCCGCGCTGCGCTGCGGCTGCGCAGGAGAGCTGCAGACGTTGCGCAGCTGAAGCTGACGGTCTGCGGGCCCCACTCGTCCGGATCGAGGTGGAATCGGCCCCAGCTGTGACCGCAACCCTCCCTCCCTGGGTGGGGCTGCGGCTCAAGAATGGCATTGGCACACTGTGGATTTGATTGCAGACTGTGAGGGGGGGCCATTACTGCATAAAGAACCTGTGCTTTAGCTAAGATGTCTCTGCCTAGGACCCATTTTGGCTCGCCTTGGTGTTCAAGTGAGCCTTTTCTGATTCTGGGACAACCCAACTTCCCCCTGGAAAGTTCTTTTTTAAAATTCTATTTTCATTTTTGAAGGCCGTTGGCTCTAATCCCAAGTTGGATAGTACGTCTGTGCCCGTACATTAGCTACTGTGTGTCTGTGATAATTCAGCTGTGTAATGTGCTTATGCACAATGTAAAACTAATAGCATAGCGAGCCCCTCTGAGTAGTGACTGAGCTTAGAGGTGGAGTAGCGGACCGAATCACGGACGTCTGGCTGTTTGAGACGTACGAGCAGAAGGTGCTCGTTTACAGACGCGATGTTAACCGAGCACACAAGGTCACCTGCTCTCCTGCCAGGACCCCTCCGCGCACATCCATCACCGCCGTTGCCGTGGCAGCAGCGCTTGGCCCCAGCCAGACTGCGCATTCCCCCGAGGGCCGTCAGTCATGGCCCGGGAGCGGACGGCGCGCACGTGACCGGCCTCCGTCCTGGGACGGCGCCACCCCGGCCTGGCAGCAGCCGGGCAAGCTCTGCCCCCTGATCCCGTGCCCCCCGTAACCCCCCCCCCCCCCCCCGCCCCCCCCCTCACCCCCAGCCCTCCTGCTACGCCCGGGCCAGACAGCACAGGCCAGCAGCTACGCTCTCTCTCCAGCTGGGCGAGCGGGCCGGCCCGTCGGGGAGGGTGCGGCGAGGGAGCGGCATGCCGCCGGAGCCCGCTCTAATTATCCTCCGCGCACAGGAGGCTAAAAAAAGACGGATCTCTCTCCCAAGGTCAGCGCGCTCTCCGCTGCGAAGGAAATGATTAAGTGGGCGGGGGGGGGGGGGGTGGAATTTGACAAACGGGAGCTGTAGCCGGGCGAGGGGTCCGCGGGGAAGGGGTCGTATTTATTCTCGCCGGACGTGCCGCGGTCGTCACACCCCGCCGCCCCTGCCGTCTACGGGACGCCTGAGCGGACTGCTAATCAGCCGTCCGGCCCAACACCGGCCCAACACCTTCCCTCATGGATTCTGAGGTGGACCGTCGCTGGCGCAAAGTCTATGTGTTTACCTGGAGAGTCATAGGAAGTAGTACATTAGCTTTCAGTGTTTCCCCTAGAAATTAGTTTAAGGACTGTAAGTAACTTAAGTAACTTTGAGCATGGCTGTCCGCTTCCACGTCTAATACAAAATGTCTGCTTTCCCAGCAAAATAGGCTAACCATTGCTTATCCTAAAGAGTCTGTCAAAATATGATTGATTGGTCTGGTCATATAAATTGGATTAAGAGCAGCGTAATGGTAATGAACTGAATACATCCTGTGCACACTCTCATGGGAGAAAGGAAGCATAGACGTATGGTCTCTCAGTGTTGTACTAGCACTGCTGCTTCAGAATCATAACAGTGGGCCTGGCAGCACTATTTAAGCCCCTATTTTTATATTCCCACTTCTGCCCAGTTTTTTTAAAAGAATTTTTAAGAGAACATTGAGCCCCTCATTTGGATCTATAATAACTTGCAATTGGATTTAATCTGATTTCAGAGTATATACATTTCTCATAAAACCTCGTAACGTATGTGTTCATTCACTGGTTAAGGGACATCAGGTTCAAGGACTCTGCTGTGTCCTAACAGTCTGTTCTGAATTCAGACCGGCTGGTGGCCATGGCTGGAAGCTCCACTGAGGTGATGTCACAATTAGTGATGTCACCTAGGGAAGGAGGAGCCCAATCAACAGAGCAGTCCCCCTCAGTCATGCACTATTGACTAGAAAGTGTTGTTTCTAAATCCTAAGGCACACAGTTCAATCAGCTTTAGAGCTGTACTGTGTAAGATTCTTCTCCTCCTTACTTGCGTTGGATTGCTCTCTGACACAAAGACGAACTTTATTCCCTGTAGGTTCTCCACAAACAAGTAGAAGAGCTGGGACAAATAGTATGAGATTGATTTGAATTTTGTTATTGACAAGAGTGAGGTTAAAGATGCTTGAAATAGGTTTGGAAATAGTGGTCCGGCACACACATTTATGTTACCTATGTCGTCAACGATCAATCTCGACCGGGGTCATGATAAGGAAATTTAGCGAAATTTTGGAACGGGGCCGAAAGTCCTGCATACGTGGCCATAAATGATGAAGCAGATACCAGGGTATTCATTAACGCCCCTACCGCATGGCCTTTCCTGCCTCTTTACCTGGCACCTCTCTGAGGGAGGAGCGGGCCCTTCGGTAGTGGGACAAAGCCCTGTGTGGGGCCAGCCCTGTGTGGGACAAAGCCCTGTGTGGGGCAGGGGTGACCTGAGCTCAGTTTAGGACAGACCGTGTGAGATGATTGAGAGAGGCAGGGGGAACATGGAGCCATCTGTATGAGGTGAACCAATCAACGGGACTGTCACTCCAAAGAAGCCCCTGTAGTGATGCAGTGAAATACTTAGTCGGCTTGTATAATGAAAAGTCAACATTACTGACTTGGTACATTTTTGTGATGGGAGAGATTGGGCTATATCAGAAATAGTTGTCAAAAACATGTTAAAGCTAAAGTTGCTATGATAATTTATTTTCAGCTCAGGATGAAAGCAGAAAGAAATTTTGTTGAATAGATACCAATCCCTCATTCACATTGGTTTTGTGGACCATGGGAATGAACCTACAGAGTTTCAGTTCAAATCCTGCTCTTGTACCTCTGTAGAATGAACATGACCTGATTAACTCCTGGAAATATCAGCTGGGGTAACTTGATAGTTTAGGCTACATAATATCAGTTGCAGTGGATATAAACATAAGCAAATGAATAGTGCAACACAGAAGTGTCTGCTCTGTGATACAGAACAGCTTCAGGTTATGCAGAAGGTTCCCCCCTAAACCTTGTTAGAGTTTGACTTTAGACACGATATAGCAAAATTATGGGGCGCTGGTGCAGGGTGAGTCATTGTGTGACATACTCTGGCCATTTTCTAGATTTGTGTGTATAATTTTTAATAGCATACTCATAATATGCCTTCATGAGTTGTATATTAAATTCCAGGAAGGAAGTGGGCGGCAACTTACCACAATGAATCTTGTGTTTTGTTGCTCAGGTGGATCAATATGCATTATTATCAAGCATAATTTCTGTGTGGATGCTGGTCTGTAGTATTTCCAGGAGCCATTTCAAGAAACCATTAGTTTATGTGGAAGGACCCTTTTATTGGGTGTAATGTTCCTGTCAGGACCTCTTGCTGTGCAGCACGGGTCGTTGCTTCTGTAGACGTGCGTGGGCGTGGAGCCGGACAGGAAGTGAAGCGGCCGGATGAAACGTGAGAGCGCGGTGACCGTGGAGCGGCCCCCCGTGGGACTCGAGCCACCCCGACTTCCTGTTCTCCCACGGAGCAGAACCCCATGCCCCGCCCCTCCCCTCCCCTATTGGTCTGTTTGAGCGAGACTCGCTGTCTCCGGGCAGCACTGTCACGGGGCCGCAGGCGGGCAGACGGCCTGTGTTTTCGAGGCCCTGTCTCCTCACGTCCGTCTGACGCAAATCAATCCAGTGCGGTGGTCTGTTAGAAAGCATCGATTGGCTGTTAAATGTGCGTGTCGTCCAGACCAATAACACACGCGGAGTGTCCTCTGCTTCATGTACCCACTTTAAGTATGTTCGTATTTCAGTGAAAGCTCTACTCAGGATCGCTCTCCGTGCTGTC